>NC_138578.1:37086580-37138658 GCF_964289735.1 Phaethon aethereus | reverse complement strand
TCTTGGAGCCATGTACTTTGTTCAGATAAAATTTTATTTTAGTGTGATAGACCTATTTTTCTGTTCCATTGCCACTGTAAGCATTTTTCCATCCTTGCTTTTGACTGGTACAGTTCCAATTTGGAAACTTTTGTAGAAGTTTGGCAAATGGCTCTGTGGTTTCCTCACAAAGTTGTTTCAAATTCCATAAATAGGTCTATAGCATATTTCCATTTGCCTCTCCTTGCACAGTTTTTCAGTGTTTTGTCATCTTCCTTGTAGTCTTCCTGTTTTTCTTTGTTTTTGCTTGCCTCCAATATTTTCTTGTCTGAGTACTTGATAGCTTTCCTTTTTTCCATAGGAAAGGATTTAATCAGAACATCAGCAAGACATGAGGAATAACAGAGAAAGATGATATCCAATTCTTGCTCTGTCTCCAGATGTTTGACTGCTGCAATTTAAATCATGCTCCTCCAACACCACCTATTATTTCTTTAGTCATCTTCAGTGATGACTTTTTCTTTAGTGATCTTCATCTGTTTGGGTCAGATTCTTCAAGTCTGCCCTCTGAAAGAGCTGGGATTTCTTGCAGTGCTCTTGTACTGCTGATTTTGTCACTCGTTTTTGTCACAAGGTTTATCTTTTTCGTAACTGTGAAAATTATCATTGTGTTGCTGATATTCACAGCTCTGTACGACGTTGTACCTTGGGGAGATGACCCAAACCTTTCATGGAAGATGATGTGGTCATCTTATGGTTTCCTTGAAAACTATATGCCAGGCAGCATTATGACACTTAAACGCAAATCCATCAGGAAGGCAGAAAAGTTTGATTAATCCAACAGTGCCCTACTAGACAACAGCAATGTGAAGAATAAAGCAATTTCCACAATAAGTCATCTACATAATTTACTAAATTTACTAGCATAATCAACTACATAGAAGGATCAGAGGACCCCACAAAATTTCCAACTAAAAAATGCGATACAAGTTACCAATAACCATATACCATGAGAGCTAGAGGTCTACCAAAACACTAAACTGTAAATTTTACTCTGAAAAACTGGCAAAGACTTCCAGGCAACAAGCGATTTCACAATTGGCAGATCTCTCCACAAGAACTAGGCTAACGGAATATGTATTCCAGAAGCTAATACCTCAGCTCTCAAAAGAAGTTTCATGAAAATCAATCATTTAAACAAATCAGGAGAGAAATTGAAAAGCATACAAAAGCAGAAGCAAATGTCAAAAAGAGTAGAGGAATTTAATTTCACTTTCTGCAGTAATTCTGGCAGAGGGAGTATGTAATACAAGCAACAGATCTTAATTTGGAACATTACAGAATGGCACGTTCACTTCAAGTACTCTGAGGAAATACAGTGAGATACTCTAGCTAAAACTAAGATTACAAAATAATATACAAAGGTCAGCATTTTCAGTATTTTAAGGCCTGTTTGAAGCATCTGAGTATCCAAAATATTTCCACACAAAAAATACACTCCCACAATAAGAAAAACCACTATAACCATCATAACAGTCTTAAGCTGCAACAATACGTTAACTAAAATGTTGGCATGCATTTACCCAGCATGATTAAACAAATTAAGCTTAATTAACTGCGATCTAAAGGAAGAAAAAAAAAAATCAACTAATTGTACAATTTATCAAAAGTTTTAAGAGCTGCTTTTAAAAAGCACAGAAAACAAATAAACCCTTCAAAGAATACTAAGTCTGTGACAGAAACCAATAAAACAAGGAAAATTCACTGTTCTAGCTGATCTTCTATGCTTATGCACAATGGGGTGCCTGCTTAACTACTTCCTTTAGAGTGCTGTCTGTACATATTCAAAGTAGTCAGGTTTCCCTGTGAATTTCCTGTTAAAATGCATGGAAATAATGATGGTACAAAAATTATTTAATGCATTTAAATTAAGAAAAATTTTCCTCCCATCAGAGGAAAGCAGAAACTGAATCCATAGGCTTAAAGAGGTGTTTTTGCATATGAGGTATACAAGATGTATATTTATTATGGTGGGGAAAAAAATACATACAAAAAAGCAATCTAGAAGCATCACTATCCACATTTCTTGTTCTCCAGCTCTTAGTAAAAATATCCCATTAGAAGAAATCAGCTGTCATATTTTTATTTCTGAGCATTGGAATGCCCTCAAAACATAAAGAAGATAACCATATTTCAGAGTATGAAACCAGCAAATTCTCAGAGCATAAAATTTTACTCTACTTCTTAAATGACTGACCTAACACCACAAAATGCAAAGTTTCTTACTCCATTATCTAAGATTATCAGATCTCAACTTATACTTCGGTATACAAAACGCTCTACAGATAACCTAGTATTACGTCCATAGAGGCCATCTTTTGTTACTATGTGACCTGAAAATCTGGAAGTTTGAGTTTTCAGTTTTTCTCTACCAAAATAATCCCACCTTTTCTCTGTTTACTAAGCCTATTTAATAGCTTTAATAGAAAAGAATGAAAGGCAACTGGCCGACAGTCGCTTGTTCTGTAGTGAGGCAGAGCCACAGTTTGTATGTTTTCAGTAGCAAAACTAATACATATTTTTTAACCATCTTAACTTAAATGAAGGAAATGAAGAAAAATTAAAAGAGTAAGACAGCTCTTTTTATGACAGTTAAAACTAAAAAATAAACAAGTAATTTAAAAGGAAACTACACAATCTGAAGCACATGAGCATAATCCTTATAATCCTAAATATTTCCACAAAAGGATTTATTCTTTTTCCCCAGTAGTTTTTTTCAATTCACTCACAGAGCTCCATTATCACATCATTAAAGGAAGCCAAACCCAGGAACAGATAATCTAATTAATCAAAATAAATTGGCTTCATCCAGACACTGCAAATTTCAACTTTTATTTATGAACATAAACAGTGTTAAGGAATGACAATGAATCAATTTCTAGAAGTATCATTAGGAGGCATGACATTTTTGATTTCTTCCCTTCTCTGCTCTGTTTTGGAGGAAATTCAATTACATCTCTTGGTATCACAATTTATTAGATAAACAGATTTGTTGGCACTTATGAAACAGTGTGTGAGATCTGCACTGAGCTGCTTATGAAGACAAAGAACAGCCCTTACAACTGAAAGATCAGGGGTTAAAATACCTCCAACTCTCTTTGAGCTGCACTCTAACTCAAGCTCTTTGAACAAGCAAGACTACACTTAACAGTTTGTCCATCACCCAGGGAAACATATAATGATTTTGGCAGAATGTCCACATTTGCAGTATAATTGACTTGGTATCAAAACAGGTTTTAGAAGACTGAAGGGTTTGTTGCAATATTATGCTGCTGTTTGTTCTTAAAGAGAGACAAAGGTTTAAAGTCTGTTGACTGTTTTATTGGACATCCTTCGGAGAATGAGCCCTATTACCTCCTGCTACAAGAACAGTACGTCCCATTTGCCAGTCCCCCAGAAGGGCCCTGAGCATCAGCCAAAGATACCATGAAAACAAAAACGTTAGGTATGCTGTCTGCTGCCAGAGGATATTCTTTTGTAGATGAATACCAGGTAAAAGTGTCCTGCTTAAGATGTATTCTCTTTCATCCCTAAAAAGGGAAATCAGCTGTGTTTTTTTCTTTAATTCTGGCTTGGTATATGTGTCAAGAAAGTCTGTGAGAGTGGGGTACTCGAAGGAATACTTTCTCTAAAGTGAGTGAACTTCATAAAGATAAAAATGCTTTGCAGAAATAGGGGTAAGATGAGGCATGTTTCTGATGGATGATCAGGTAAGCTTGGGCTCCAGTGAGTGGGCTGTGTGAATGTCCTTCAGGTGGTTTAGGGATTTCAAACTCCCAGTTTTGCAGCTGCTCTGAGGCTTGGGAAGCTTCAGTTACTAAGGCTCCTGCAGTCTCCAAATGGTTCAGAAAACAATGGAAAAATACATTTCTCAAAGGACATTAGAAGTTATTTCTATGTTGTAGATGTTCTGTACTGGAGCAAAACAAAGAAATAGCCCCAACACTAATAAGCTAATTCTGGGAATTTAAATGCCTTCACTGCCTTTGTCCAGCTTCAGGAGAGGCCCAGGTTCATGTTCTTTTTCAGTGACTATTGCTCAAGCTGTTATTTAAAAAGGCAAAGAAAGGTAGATAAAAAATATTGAAGACAAAACACACAGCTTTGCAATATTTATGTTAACATACTTTGAGATAACTTCTGATATCATCACGTATCTAGTGTACAACTGTGGACCAAGCACCCAGGTACTCACCTCGTTACTAGTTCTTCTTCGGGTTTTTCTTGCTCTAAAAGGTGTTGGAAGTAATCCTCCAGGGCTTGAGCAGTTAAAGTTTTCTTTAGGTATGGATAGTAGAGGGGATGCCGTGCTATCACACCTGTTAGGTATTAACTGCTATTAGTTGGAATAGGAGCTGTTAAAACCAATTTGTATTTATCCTTTCAAAACCAATTTGAGATCCTCCTCTTAACTGAAACTGTACAATGGATCCCCGGTACATATGGTCGGTGGTTAAACACCACCACCTCTTTAATGAGGTCCTGAATAAAAAACAATAGCGTGACATCTTTCCCTCTGTCAGTACAGAGGCAACGTGGAGCATGACATGAAAGAACGCTCCCAGATGAAGTAATTATTGGCCTTTTTCTGGCTGCAAACAGCCCCTGTCACTGAAAGACACCTAAAGAACAACATCGTCATCACAACAAACAACCCACAGGCAGTTCTCTTCCCCTAAATGGTTTGCAAGACAGACAAGTAATCACAATTAACCATAACAAGGCACAATCGGTGACTGAAGGTTTGGTCCTTGCCCCACTCCTTGCAGGAGATCCTGATGTGTGAAAAATCACAATTACATTTTTATTGCTGTAAATATGCTTTCATAAGCTTCAGGTAACTTTATGCTGAAGCTGAGGTTCCACAGCAGGATCAGGAAAGCAGATTTGTGTCACAGGGATCTTTTTATCTGTGGACTTCAAAGCTAAACTAATCTTAGAGGTCAGGTTTTTTGTTGTTCTTGTTGTTCCTTAATAAAGCAGTAGTGTCTTTATATCTGAGGAGGTCTATTAGCCATGCATCATTCATGATTTGGCAATGCTACATTGCAACCATGGTTAACCATGGGCAAAGAAAAAAAAAAAGAAAAAGAAAAAAGAAATCGACATTCCTTCATTCTTCAACACAAAAAACAGTTTCACAAACAAGGACAAGAATGCTATATTCCTAAATAAAAATTCATCAGTTTTAGCATGACAGCTAATAGCAAATCAAATCCCAAACGCACCTTTAATTCATACTGAGCTTTGAACACCACACGCTCTCATCTTCCAACAAGAGAGCCAATTGTTGCATGCAGAAGTAAGGAATAGAAGGAGTCATTAAACAATGCAAGAAGCAGCACAATCAATGTAAAGAGACTGCACACCGAAATACACCATTTGGACTAACAATATAATAAAAACATTCTCTTACATGCAAGAACAGCTTTGGTATTTCCTAACACTGTCAATATTTTAGCCATATACATGTTACAAAATCCATGTATGGAAATATTATACATAATCAGACAACCAAGAGATTATATTACATAACACATACACAGGAAGGAGTAGCAACTAATGAGTAAAGGAACCTTAAAAAAGGCATTTCTTAACTTTGGAGAGCTCAACTTTGCAACCCTAAACAAAGATCTTTCTTTGTAGTATGACATGCAAGTATCTTCTCATAGTACCTCAGATTTCAACAGCTGCTAAACAGAAAACTACAGATACTTCATTAGTGAAATCCTTGTTTTATGTGGATTATTTTTTCTTTCAGCACAGACACAATTAAAAAAATAAAATCAAGTGATGTGAGAAATGTAAAAAAAATTAAGAAGAGCATTTGATATGTAACTCTTATGTGAAAATTTTACATCACTTCAGAAAGCAAGAAAAAGAAAAATACCTATGTTTGCAGAGTTGCCTTTGTCTCCACTTCTAGTATAGGCAAGATCTTCCAAGCGATAAGTATGTGGACCACTTGGCAGATCTATACAGTATAAAAATGAACACATTTTAATGGCAGCTACAAATAATAGTACATTTTGAAGAAGTAACTGTAATTCTAAGTGTATACTTTCTGCATTGATTATAGTGCTCCTGAAAACATTTCTAAAGTTTTCTCACCACAGTAATACTTAGGGAACAAGAGGTGAGGCTGGGGGCCAAAATTACAAAATTGATGTCTCCTGCTCCATCTCCCAAATCCCATTTACCTTTTTACAGCTGAATGCTGTGCCAGGCATCCCCTCTTCCACCACTCTTGAATATGAAAATTAATCTTGTCTTAGCAATATGGTATCTCTGAAGGAGGCATAGCAGCTACTTGTCATTTCTTGACTAGCTGACAACTTTTGTTCCTTTAACACACAGGTGTCTCTGCTTCCAGTGCAGGTGGAAAATACATGTAGTTGCTACTGTCCTGGTAATTCTGTAATGTCTGTTTATTCTGATCATGTCTATAGAAAACAGTCACAATTTAACATCCTTTTTCAAGACAACATGTGTGTCTCACTTTCATATGCACCACGTTACTTATTCAACTGCATAGAAGAAATCCAAGTTCTTTTTCAAATTACTAATTTTGTAAATATCTTAGTATTATACAAGTAAAGTTCATAAATGGTCATAAATGCATGCTCTATAGGAAGCCAATCCTAATTTTTTAACTTGTCCATGTCTGAGTATTGGACTTTCAAGCCTTTAGGAACATAAAGATTGTTGCACTTCATTGAATAAAGTTCTTATTATTTTTATCCACTTACATGTCAAAAAAAGCAAACCCACTCTGGCCCAAATCCAGAAATTCAATCTTGTGGGATCCACACAGTTTATATGTGAGGTTGACGGTTAAGTTACACAGCACAGACCTCTGGCAATGGTCGATTACCAAGAGTAGGCTGTCACCACCTAGTTTCTGTTCCTCAAAGTGAGAGACGAAGCACTCACTTTGACACTGAGTTTCAGTTATTTGCTGACAGCAGCATAATACTGAAACTTGAAGCGTAGGTTATATCCCAGTTTTTAGGCAGTGAGAATCTAGTGATTTCCAGCCAGTTTTGCTTCTGATCCAACTTCCCTATGGCCGTACCAGCTCCCCCAGCACCCCTAGCTTTTCAGTCCCAGCATCTCTAACAGACTCATCTAGGCTCCTGACTCAAGGTAGACTTCTCACCCCTCAGTTGCCCCCTCATCTGTCCCCTTCCTGTAATTTTCTCATCCTTCTGCACTCAAGTGGCAGCTCTCCCTGCCCTGCTCCTTGGACACCAGCAGGGAGAACATTCCAAGCAGGGATGCACCAGCCTTCCTCCACTGCTTTCTGTCACAACTGCTGACAACAGCCACCAGAAGCAACCAACAGACGTCCAAAATTTTTTTTCCTTTAAAAAACAAAACAAAACACCAAACAATTCAGCCCTGGGCACATACTTGCCACAGAAAATTTCAAATCTAATGTGTTAAAAGCTGTCAAATTTAAAGGAATTGATGAGGATCTTGCAAATCAATTATGTTGGACAAACTTCATGCTGCAAAATACAATGCAATTTGAAAACACATCAGTCTATCTTTCCTGTATTGTTACTGCTTCTGCTGAGGATATCAAACTATTGTGGTGTTTCTGTGGTTTTGATTTTAATTTTAGGGAGTAAAAGACACAGTACTAAAGATGTTATGCTCTAAATGCTGGCCAAAGGCAGACTGTATTAAGAAGTGTAACTACACCAACTTACATTCACCCTCAAGACACAATGTTTAAATTATACTTAAAAACAAAATTAACACTGTAGTAAGTTTGAGAATTATTTAAATTAAAATGCACCTACTATTAAGGCATGGATAGATATGCACTCTGTAACTGTCAGGTGACTGGGTAAACCCAGTCCTAGCCAAATAGTCATTCCCTTCAACTCCTTCCTGCCCACACAGAATTCCTGACTCCTCAGACATGAGCCAGGCTGACCTAAAGAGCTTTAGCAAAAGAGAGAAACTATGTCCAAGTCCTACTGGCTGCAGTTTTCACTGTCCCTATCAGAAAGGGAGGCTGCAAGTCTGTGGCAGGGGCAGCTGGACAGATCCCAACAGTTCATTTGGATATAGGGTGAGAGATACTGTGGATGACAAAAATGCCTCACTACAACATGACACTTAATTTGTATAGTGTATCTTAGTTCATGGTACTTATTTGGTTGAAATAGATCAGGCAACACTTAAAAGAGTAGCTTTGCTGGCACATCTGCATGGCAATAACAGGGAAAACTATAACAAACATGTAGGGGCTCACCACAGCAACCTCTCCTACTGGCACAGCTGGATCAGAAAGAGAACATCTACTCATACCCCAGACAACAACGTATCAATGTTAAACTCCTTTAATTAAGACTTGAATTTTATAAACATGTATCAGCTCATCTTTGACAGCAACCTGAAAGAGTGATTATAGCTTAGACTGGCACAACAGTCCTTCACTGGTAATAAGTCATGGTAGCATGAAATTTGAAATGGTGAAAGCATACAGTGAAAGAGTTAACAGAGGATGTTCATTTTGAGCCTGATGCTCACAGCCTGGTGTTCACTTCCATGAAAAATGCAAGCAGGAGTGTGCCATGAAACTCAGCAGAAAAGATTAAAGGGTGTATTTATTTCATTGGGGGATATTTTTTGATTAAGCATCTCCATTGAGAGAAGATATGACAAAGTTCACCTCAAGCTCATTGTTTTGGATAAGACTACCACATTTCATACAACACAGAAATTGGCTTACTTTTTATAATTTTATTCCATACACAATTCAAGGGGAAAAAAAAGTGGTGTTTCTTCAAAGGTTGATGTATGACAATATTTAAACTCTTTAAGAAGTCTTCTCCATCAGACAACATTTTACACAGACAGTCCTTGACAGTCTCCCTTTAAACAAAACCAGTTCAAGACTGTGCTGGTGTTCTCATTTATTATTACCCTAATTGATCTATCCTTCATGATTTGTTTATCAGGAAATTGTTTTCATTTAATAAACATCTTAAATATACAAAAGAATCCCCTTCAAAGCTAGGGCAAATGGTAGATGCAAATTCCATCCTCCCAGAACCACATCTAGCAGCATTTTTGAAATCCATTTTCACATTTTTCTCTTATCTATTCAAAGACAACTAACAGTCCCGCACACTTGAGATAACCATAAAACTAAGAAAATACTTCCCTCCTTGCTAAATGCTGACAGAAGATGTTTTAGCAGAAGTTACTCCTTTTACAGTGTAATTTGCCTATTTCTCATCCATGTTGTCCATGTCTACAGAAGTAGGTAAGTATTTAGTCACATACAGAAAACATTCTATTTACAGCTAAGGGCAAAAGTTTGAGAGATTGTTCCCAGGGGAAACAAACAGAGGAGCTCTGCTGTCCCTCAAAAGTAGAGCTCTGCCTGAATAAAGCCTGAAGAATTCAGTACTTCAGCGTTGATGTCAGGCACCTCAGAAAGTTTTCTCAAACTATAAGAATGCAACAGGGAGTCTAAGAGCTTTTTGTTTCTCCAATATTTAGCACTGCAATCACCTTGGGGAAAAAAAAAATACCAGGACCTTTGCTAACCCCTTCAGTAAACAGAACAATTACTTCCTATTCCTTAGCTCACCCAGTCTGACAGTGTAAATCCCCCACTGCGCTCCCTGAAACTCCCAGGTGTCAGAGAGATTCTGCTATGACATTAGATTTGCAGCACACTAAGAGCTGAAAACATACTTAAGAGTTTAACGTGTTTCTGTGCAACACATAAATCAACACATTGAAGAGATATTTGAATAGATGGGGAAAATGAACTCATGCATGGCAGTCAGGCATCCAGTATCAGTGACTTTCAAACAGCAACAGACACAGTTACATGTGTATTTCAAAATTTCTCTACACAATACAGAACATTCCCTACTAACTTATAATTAGCTGTTATACTATCCTGTTACTAGTTTTGAGAAATATTACTCACCTATACCTGGAATCCAGATTAAATTTTAACATATTGGTGCCTTCATAGCTTTAATTTTTTGAGTATACAGGACTTGAATACCTGAATTACTCTTTCAGCATTAGTAGTATTTTTAGAATTACTTCTAACAAGTAATTTTTAAGTACAGTCACCTGATTTAGATTTGAAAATATCTATCCACAGCTTTAAATTAATCCTCTCATTTCTCTGGTGAGCAGGAATAAGGTAATAAAGATTCTGTTTGGGCCAAAAGGGAATTATGAAGTGTGCTACATGTTAAGAAATACTGTATATAGTTCTGCAATTAGGAAGAATATAAAAATTTTCAGATGTCTAGCACTTTCAATAATCCGTAACCTAGTACCTAGCTTGTATGAACAACTCCGATCAACTTCCTTTTCATTGCAGACATCCTGACCTGCTCCATTCAGCTCACTGGTTTGTGCTTCTCAAGTTTCTTTTCTTTCTTCAGAGAGTTTGGTTAGACAAGTCTAACAGCAACACAGGAATGACCATGCTGGATCATTAGCCTAGTGTGTTTTCTTTAAAAGTCACCAGTTCCAGGCTGATCCCATTCTTGTTTATTTTGTGAAGGCTGCTGTACGGAATAGGGCTAAATTTTAATTATTTAAATGCTAAGCATTCTGTAAGTCTGTCCTCCATTCTGAGCACAACTATTTTGATATAGGGTAAAACGAACTATTTCCAGGATTAACAAAGATTGCAGTATACTCTGAAAGCACGTTTCAATTTCAAGCCAGCATTCAACTGTCTTCAGTTGTGTCTAAGGCTTTGGGTTTTTTTTGAGTAACAGTTTGCTTACATACTTGTTATAGTCTCCAACTCATTTGATACTGTGTGATGCTAACCTCCTGTCTTCCAAGGGAAATAGATTAAGTGTTTCCCAACAGGCTTAAAAATGTATAGCATAAAGACGTAAAATGTATTTCACGGACAAAATCTAGCACATGATTTTCCAGGATGAAGACAGTAAATGACACATTCACAAATAAAAAGATGAACGTACCTTTCAATTCACTGCTAATCTTAGGTGGATCAAACGAAACAACCTCATCTGACGTAAACGTGAGATCCTCCTCAAATGTCTCAACATGCTGTCCATTTAAAAATAGGTTGATCTGTGAAAAAATAACCGTTTTCAAACTGTCAAATTAGAAATTCAGTGCAACATGTGAATAAATAAAGCATATTTCTAAGTATTGATCTGGCTCATTTTCAGTAACAGCTTTATGTATAAGGTTCTCTCCCTCCTTCTTAAAAAGTCAAAGTAAGAATAATGGTCCATTATATCCTTAAAAGAAATCTTTGTATGGGGGAAAAAAAAAAAGCACAAAAATCAAAGGAAATGCTCTATCCAGTTGGGTATGTTTTAAAGGAAGATAAATCTCTCTCTTTCTATATACAGCAGCACTGCATGGAATTTTGCGTCACAGCTCTTGACAGCTGGATCCCAAAACCTGAAAGCTTCCAGCTCTTCCACGATATAACCCCCTTTTCTTATTAACGCCACTGTTCGTATTAATGACAAACTTCTCTTTGGATCCTAAATTCATCTTCAAATAAGTTTTGTAAGAGCAACGTATGAAAAATAAATTAATATTGGATATTTGGGGTTTATGTTGAGATGAAAATATGAAATAAAAAAATGCAATGCTGTTCATCTTGCATGATGAACTCTCCCTACCCGCTCAAGAAATCTGAAAACACACATGTAGTCAAGTGTGCGATTTCATTAGCTGATTAGGCTGTTCACTTAAGATGTAAGCAAAGGTTCCTCTGATTAAATCATATAGCACAATCAGGTAGGAATATCAACTGCATCCATTTCGTCTGCATTGGAGGACTCCCAGTAGTAGCCTCAGACGTACAACCAGGTTGCACTGCCACAACAAAACAACATACACCAACTTAGCTACAGCAGTTATCGGTTGCCAGCAAATGCAAGATAATTCTACTCAGCCCTCTGTCTTAAGATTGTTCTTAGAGAATAGCTAATAGTGATAAAGGCCTCCAATGCTTACGCAAGAGGAAGATTTTAAAAAAGTATTTCAGAAAAGCTGTTCTTGCCTTCAGTAGGTTTGCTAGAATTTTTCTCCCTAGGTAAAATTTTAGGTTACTTCTTCAACACGAAAAAGCACACATGGAAAATAACTACTGTTTGCACTATAAAACCACTGGTCATCCAAGATAAAATTGGGACAATTGTGTAAGAGCAGTGGAAACAATAAATGAGATATTGAATCCAAACTGACACCCAGAAAGGTGTTATCAAATACAAAACAAAAGAACCCACTGTGGCAATGTTAACATATCTGAAAATCTCCTTACGGAGTGTTTTTGAGTTTAGGTCAAATCCTGAACTAGAGCAGCTAGACTCTTTGTAACTGAACTTCCAGTCTAGAAAAGTAGTTAATTCATACCTTACTTACTCTGTAATCTCTAGCTAGACCACGTTGTTAATACGTGGCTAAAACTTGGAATCCAGGACTTGAATCACACCGTACTTTTACATAACCTTTAATATTACTGCAGTACAACAGTGACAGGTCACATGGCATTGTGTTAATAGCATATCAGTGCATTCACCAGATTAGTTACGTAGAACAAAGATTTTGATTTTCTGGATTGAAAAGAGTAGATGAGACACTGCTTTCTTCCCCTGCTAAATTAGGTTATGATTTAATCTCAACAGCATTTTACCAAGTCTGGAACACTGTGCTAATTAATAAGTTTGCATTTAATTTGATGAACGAACAGTGGTAGGCTAAACTTCTGTAATGATAATAATTTCATATTAAACTTGGCAAAGACAAGCCATTTGTATAAAGCAAAATGTTAAGTGACAATAAAAAAATAAGTACCTGAACTTCTTTAAACAAGAAGAAAGGGGGGGGGATTAATGCTTTTCTACTATGCACGGTTATAAATTTAGTTTTAATAACTAAATAGCATCTCCTCTGTAAAATTGATCTTAAATTATTTCCCACTAATGCAGACTACCACTCAAAGAAAAATGTAACATTAGGCTTATTTATGCTAAGCATTGCATACCTGTTAAAAAAGAAAATGAAACAGTTCCTTTCTGAAATGCGTAAAAGGCTTAAGCTGATTACTGATAATTGTTTTACAAAGTTGTTTTTTGAATACATTGGTTTTTATTTGTTTGTTTCCCCCCTGCTTCACTTGCTGCCTGTGCTCCTAAGGCTTCCCTTCACCACCCTAAGCAGAAGCCTGTCACGATGCCTGTGGTCTAGCACAGACCAACAATCTGGCCTTTGGCCACTTCCTTGACAGTGAATGAGCGAGAAAGCTCTTACGAAGTGAGAAGCATCATTATTAGGATGCCTTGGTGTGAGATGGATGCAATAACTACAAGTCAGTTAAAATCCTTAGAAAAAGAAAGGTATATATGCGGTTTTGTCTGCAATCTCCAAAGGATAAATTAAGTATCCAATGGCATTGAGAAAAGCAGAGACCAATGTTTATAAATCCAAACATTCCACATTTTCAGTAAAAAAAGTTTCTTCAAGTTTATCTTCAAGATTTCAATCTACCCAGAGGTGCATGCATAATGGAGAAGAAGTAGGGCTCTGGCAAGATGTTTCATCTTACACTGTAATTTCTCACATAGGACTGCCTAGTCATCTGAACTGTAACTTCTCAGACTGAAAGAAGTTACTGTGATGAAATAAATAGGGCCACAGAGGTAGATCTCATTCACAGGCTTCTCCATGATACTCATCTCAATAGGTCTCACAGGCTTTCATAATTTTACAGTTTTTGCAATATAGGTAAGAGCAAAAATTACTACTCCCATTTTTACAGCCAGGGTATTTGGAAGGAAAAGGCCCAATAAGGTAAAACCTGTGTGAATCAGAAGAAATTTACTGATTTTACTGGAAATAACTATTACTATATACAAAAAAAGTAGATGCTCCCCAAAAATGTTCAAGACTGAACACCCAATTGCCTTCTCTTTAAAGACAGACCATTAACTTTCAGAAAACATGTAGTTCTCATACGCACTCTTTGCAAATGCAGTAAAAAGAATTCAAACCTACAAGTCTAGGAACCTGAAAAGAACAGTTCAGTTTTGATGCAAGATATTTCAAATTCACAGCAATTATAAAGAAAGGTTGGCAAATTCAACTGTTGTAAAACACTGTGTGAATAACATTAGTCTCTGGGAAAATATTTTTTAATCAAAGTTACCAGAATACTTTGCAGTTTTAGGACTCAAAGTCACTGAAAAATGCCAGAGTCAGCAGAATTTTTCAAATTACTTCAAAGAGAACAGAGCAGGCTTTAAGCAGTAAGTCTTACCTGCACACTGCTTTTGGGATAATAGAAAAAAAATGGCTTCAAAACTGGAGACCTAGACACACAAAACAACAAGCATCAATACATTTAACCATAAATTAACGAAAACATCAGATCATACATCTTTTGACTACTCATACAGCAGACAAACACTTGAGAAATTAAAAGCTATTTAGCCATGATTAACAATCATTTTCCAAACAATTTTGGAAAGCCTGAGAAGTGCAGAAATCCCTTAAACTTCATTATTAAGAAAGTAAGATTTTGTTAAAAAAAAAGAAAAGAAAATTTTGGGGGGGGTGAGTAGCCAAAATAGCAAAAATACTGTCTTGAAAAATTAGGCACTTCATGACATTGAAGTCTATTGCACTATGATTAGCCCCACATTGATACCTAGGCTAGTTACACAGAGCTCCTGGAAATGTAGATACAGCTTTTTCCCCCATCTCTGTGTGCAAGACAGACATATCGAAGTATTTGCTTAGGGACAGGAAAGTTTTACATGCTCTTAAGAATACGTATGAAAAGGTGAGCATATAAATTACCTGCAGATTTAAGACATAGCTAGAAAAATATTGAATCAAACCAGGATTTTTTAAAAATATGCTCAACATTATTCTGTTCGGCTTGCTCACATAATAGGTTCATGCTAACATTTTGTGGGATGTTTTGGGACACTTGACCTCAGATTTCTAGGTGAAGTTGGCTGGTATAGACATAAACAGGCTGTGCCCATATTCCAAATTAACAGGTACAAGAGAAATCTGGTCCAGTAATCTGCATGTATTAGCACATCTTGAGCTATTGCCCTGCTATAAAGTCACATTTAAAGTCCTCCCTACAGCTCATTAAGAAAAGACGTTGTTATGAGCTGATCGGAGACTTATATAACTCATATTAAAGAATTCAATAAGGAATTTTACCATGCACATACACATCTCGTAGCACTTACTGTTATCTTGTTATCAGTTATTAAGCATAGTGTGCAACGCAAAGACTTTAGTTGCTTCTGTTTCAAGGTAGGGAATCTTGTGATGGTGAGTGGTAGGAACACTACCATGACACATTACACCAAGTTAATGATCAGGAATTAACTTACACTCTGGGGCGCCCTCCAACAATTCCAGTGAGGCCAGGTGCTGGAAATGGAAATTCACAAACAAACTGTTAAAGCCATCTTCAAAACAGTAAAGCACACAGCGTTTTGTAGCTTGGATCATTCCTATATTGCAGATTTACAAATACTGGGAAATATCTAGCAAATTACTTATGTTTTCATAAATTAACAAAACTGAGCATCTTGTACAACAAGTTAAAAAGGCAAAACATGCAAAAGGTACTGTGACTTTTGACAAAAAAATGAATTTGTTTCAAAATGTGCAAAAGTATAAACTAAATCTTTAGGTTCTCCTTCCTAATATTTTGTATACCAATGCCAGTCATGCAACACGTTTGATAGAATAACTTTAGGATTTTTGTTAGCTTAAGGATTTTTGTTGCTGTTTTATTTACCTTAAAGAAAGCAGAGAAACAATTCCGATCTGAACCATGGTTTGTTTTAATACTTGTTTAATATTACTTTGCTTATTAGATTAACTGTTTCAGATTAAATTGCACCTTTCTCTAGCATTTTCACTGTCTCACTTTGCTTTTTTTAAGATGCCGGGTACTGCAGATCCCATTTTATCTCTTTGATACATAGGTAATTTAGGGACTTAAGTCACCAGGATGATCACAGATTTGCAGTAAATCAGCACTGCGATTAGACTCCTGTTTATTCTCAGTATCAGGTTGCCAGGCTTTACTACCATTAAAGCCATCTATCCAGCTCAGTATTTCTGAAAGAAACAGTTCTGCTCTCCTCATCCTAACACAGCTTCTCACCCTTCTTTCTGGCATGAGTGGCACACATACAAGACACATCAGAGCTCCATACAGTATTGCAGGGGAAAGAAACGGTAAAGAGCATACATTAAATCAGTCTAGGAATTAACAAGTGTGTTAAGCAGTCCCTTCAAAACAAATGCTGTGGAAAGCTGACCACATAGTATATTTACCCAAATTAATCCTGGCTAAAATGGGCTTCATGTGTTCTGCATGTATGAATTCTCTCTGTTTGTACTCCAGACAGACTAAAATCCATGTAACTGTGCTTGTTGAGGTACTAAGCTCACACTAGTAATCTCTACTTCTCAGCAGACTGTTTTAGCTGGGATTCAGTGCCTTGGTAATGTGGACACGTACCAGTGGCAGCATAGATGATATGACATAGCATAGATTAGAGAGTCTTGCCATATTCATTAGAAGTGATTTCCCTGAAATAGTGGTTAACAAGGTGTTTTAATAAAGTCTTTGAAAAGGGATGCTCTTACGTAGTCGTTACCTTAATCACACTGCTCTATATTCAGAGACACATTTTGAATCAAAAAAATAAAAATTCAGTGCACATCTAAATGACTGATTCAGAAATGGCAATTACAGTAAGTAAAACTTAGTTACGGAATAGGTCTTTTGCCTAAGGCTAGTCCATAATCACTCGGCCAGCTTGGCGAGTATGCTAGTACAGTACTTGCACGTTGTAACTAATTCACAAGATAAACATACTTCACTGACTGTACTTTTAGCCAGAGGCTGAAAAAACAAACCAGCCTACCTCAAAACACAGCAACCTTTAGAAGATGCTACAGCTGAGAACAACTGGCTGGGGCTAGGAGTGTTAATACTAACTCCCTCTCTTTCGCAAAAGAGGCCTATGATGTTTTTTAGTACAGAAGAGAATGCCCTCAACAAAAAAGCCATAAATAACCACCTCTCCACCCACCAAGTTCTGCTGCAAAAAATGAGGTAGTGGATAGAATGTGAAAGAATCCCTTACAAAAGCACTGTGCAATTTTAAATGATCCAGTGAAGATCCAGCCTTATACATATTACTCATGCACTCATTCAAGCAGAAAACTGCCATTCAACATTAAAACCATCTGAAGTTATTTTGCTGAATTATGTGCCTCGTTTGTTTATTTAGATTGTTAGGGGAGGAGGCTGAATATGGTAAGGTCATGTTGAAAATATAGGTTCATAAAGTTAGCTAATTTAAATTATCTGTGGATTGTCACATGGCTCACTTCCTGCTAGACAGCTGAACTGCTCATTAAGGATACCAGATTTTGCTCCGACATCAATTTCAACTTCCCGAAATCTCTCAAAGAAAGCTCTTCACTCGCCTGCTCTCACACAATGGAACTTGGCTCCTACAACAAAGCAGACCTCTCAACACTGACAAGAAAACAGTCAGTCTAAGAGCACAACTGCTCACACCTCGAGGCTACGACAACCTTCTACTGCTGCTTGCTATTGTCAGTCTTGCAAAGTTCTCCAGCACAAGCTACTGTAACAGCAGGTATGTCTCTGGAGATACTAGAACTACCCCTGCACATAAATGCAATTGCAGAGCAAAGCTACACCAAATGTCCCAGCTTTGATGTTATTCATTTCTGTCTTATGATTATCCAATCCACTGTTTATATTAACATAAGTAAGATGGGAGCACTTGTAAGTACAGTTTAGTTTCATCTATATGCAATTCCTATTTAGACTTCAGGCAGAGATGATGGAGCAAGTCTTAAATTGATTATGGCTTATAATCAATGATTTGTTTTTTGTGTAAACAGCACTACAACACCTCACCTCAACCCAGAGCTCAGATCCCTGTTACATTTCTCCAGTAAAACTGAAAGAAAGCAACGGAAGGTGAAGCACAACCAGTTAACACTGGGCTTGTCACTGTGGCCAGACCTACTTCTGCTAAGTTAATTGTGATCTCCTTAGATCAACTGTTGTTCCAAAACACCTTCTTTAAAAAGATCTCCTCATGCTGTACTTTAGGCTTACCTAACATTGCTCGCTTAAATATCTGTGCAGATTCCTTCCCTTCGTTCCTTCTGGAAGAAGGCTTACCTATATGTAGAGTGACATGAGTAATTTGTCATAGTTGTAGAGAGTATCAATCAGCTGCAGAATCAAGTTGACAAGATTATCAGCTAAATTGAAGCTGCTGATCTCCTTTCCCAGAAACTTTGTATGACCACTTTTTGCTGTCAGAGCTCCATTCATTAGTTCCTCAAGGCAGATAAAGCATCACTAAGCACAGTGTCATCCTATCTGCCACCAGTCACACTCTTGAACAAGTTGCTTCACTTCAAGTTGACGAACAACCCACCACCACTATCAGCCAGCTTCTGTGCCTCAGAACAGCACAAAACTGAGGCACTGCAAAAAGAGTTGAAAACCTTTAAGCTGGAGTCCTTCCTTTCAAGCCAGTCATATTCTGTTCATGTTCATCTGTATTTGTCTGGTGCGATCATCAAACTGAATATTTTGCGATTTATTTTGCTTCAAGTCTGTATGATCCAAAAGCCTGCTGCTTCCGAGAACATTCTCCCTCACAGTGCCTGAGGACCTATCCTGATAACTGCAAGTTCCTTAGGTGGCTGGGCATTTAAAAGCAATGAGTCAGTACTGGGGATTACGCCACTTGAATTCCACTGATTTCATTAACTCCCAAATATATGGAAAGATTGGAGAAATGTCAGGCACTAAGTCCATTAAATTTACTTCTTTCTAGGTGACTAAGCACTGGTAAAGGACCCTTCCTATGGATTCGGTGCTTAAAGGTTTCAATCTATACTGAATCTACAAAATGAAGGATCAATTATTATTTAGCAAGTGCTTCTCTCTGGTTAATCTGCATAATTCTTCATACAGTCTTATCCTGCCTTTTCATTTTAAGACTCCTCCCTCTAACCTACTTTCAATCTTACCCATTTTCTGCCCAATTACCTTAGGAAAAACAAACCACCATCCTCAGTGTGTATATGTATGTATATTTATATTTCTCAGTTTTTTTTCTTTTGTGTCCATGATTCTTCCAACACATCTTCATCCAAGTCTGAAGGACAGAGAGGAATCTCATGAATATCAAAGCATGCGAACACTCCACGACCACCCTCTGCCCTGATTTGGCAGTTGTGTGGCGACAGATGTGCACGTAGGTAATACAAGGTGAATTCCACTCAAGAGATATTCCTTGATATAGCAATTCCATCGTTTCTGATCCTACATGTGTATCTTCTCTCTCCAGCTGCCTCTCAATCTTTTTTATTTTCTCACCCTACAAAACTCATCCAAGGATGGACTTGCAAATACCAACACTTTTAAAGCCCATATATGACATGCTGGAAAAGACAGCAAGTTTCTGATATATTTCATTAACTGTGGTAGAAGGCAAACAAAAGTGCTGGGAAAACCAGTGTAGCTCTTAGTCAGGGCTGTCAGAGCTCCCCCCCATCCTTTGTCACTTATTCTTCTCTCCTCCCCTGCACCAGCTCTGGTGTTCACACAAGCATTTCAGGAAGTGCATCCACTGAAAACCAGCCCTGGCAAAAAGAATGCTTAAAATCGGCCCAGACAAGCACCTATTTCAATATGTAGAACGACCATGTTATAATACATTATAATCTATGCCATAGATATGACACCACGTAAAATGCCCGACGGCAGGAAGAACTCCAGTTGGAACCTGCAGTCAACCTACGAGATGCAAATTCCCAGCAAAACAAGCTTCATTCCTTCCAGCTCTCATAATTCCCCACTGGATTTTCTGATGGTGGGAGAGCCTTATGTTTTGCCTCCTTAACAGTTACTCTGTCTTATTCAAA
The DNA here is from genome assembly GCF_964289735.1 of Phaethon aethereus. Lineage (NCBI taxonomy): Eukaryota > Metazoa > Chordata > Aves > Phaethontiformes > Phaethontidae > Phaethon > Phaethon aethereus. The sequence continues at coordinate 37,118,603 of NC_138578.1, read as the reverse complement.
TCCTACTTTAATGGCCACACCCATTTTGGCTTATTACTTCTTATTCTTTAATCTAATTGTGTAAAAAAAAAATTTCTGTACAAATCTCTATTTTTCAACAGAATAAAACATTGTGCAATATATGAAAGATGCTAGACTGCATGAAACATTATGTTCTGCAGTAAAAAAGCATGAAAATGCTCTGACTAGTGGAAATCTGAAAAAAATTTAGTACTTTAAATTCAACAGGTGACACTCTTTTCTTAGAAACTTCACCGAGTTCCAAAATACAATGACATCTCTTGCTCACCAACTTACAGTTTTGTCCTTTATATATTTCTGGTGACTGAATAAGCACAACCAAAAGGTTATTAATCTATTTACCACATATTCTAAGGAATGATATATATGATATATTTATAGATAAAACAGACATCAAAGAAGTCTACTTCTCAAGCATTATTTAAAGTGATCAAACTAGACAAATCTGAAATCCAAGGTTTTATACTCAACAGCTCCTACAATACAGTTCAGTAGAAGTGCAAAATCCACACAATCTTTGTTTACAGGGGTCAACTGTATGATCTTAATTATTCTATCTATGTCCTCTGAATACTGCAGATAAACTATCTTGGGCAATATTATTCTCAAAAAATGGGAACTGCAGTAAACTGTTAGAACAAGGACATTTCTGGAAGTATCTTCCAACACACTTAGATGATCAGTCATAATATTTACATATACTCAAGCACTTTAAAATCTCAAGTTGTATTAACCAGCTGTCATCTTAGTGTCAAACTCCGGTCATTTTAATGTGAAATAAGGGTCAGCACATGATTTCAGCTATTAGTAAAACATTTCTTAGCTACTGAACCCCTATTAAACTATAAATGCCAGTTTCACACAGCAAGGCTCTTCCTGAGCCATTTCTACACTGCATTTTATTCAGAATAAATTACCTGAATCAAAGATGGCAAAATAAATACATCAACACAAATTATTTAAATGCTAACCATATGGCTGACTGGACTGTATATAAAATGAAGACATTTTCACTGACTAGTGCTAACCTTGTCTGTGATTGCTAGCTTTTATGAAGTGAGGGTGAATTTCTATAGACTAGGCAAGGCAGAACTACACTGAACTCCCACAGGCTGCTACAGATTTAAAACTCCGAGTCTGTGAGTCTAGGATTCTTCACTGCCAAGTATAGAAAAGCTCACTTTATAGAACAGAAAAATAGCTGCAAAGACCTCACAATTAAGGCTGAGCATTACAGACACACAAAGTTTTTATTTTTTTCAGGAGACCATACATGTACAAAACCAAACTTGCTAGCTGCTGTTAAAAAACCTGGCTATTATCAACTTTCAAAGTATTGAGAAATAAACAGAAAGCATACTTTTATCAATTAAAAGTTTAACAAACTGAGGTGTTAATTGTAAAAAAGATAAAAAGATTGGATTAGGCGTGTTTGGTGCTTTTTTTAATAGCTTGTATCCCTTTAAGCCCATCAGAAGAGCATAATCCAAATGAAAACTATTAAGTATTCAAACTGGCAAACTAAATACTATGGTCAACAGAAGTTTACAGTAAAAGCCTTCCATTCCAAAAAGAAAATAAACAACAAATCACTTTCTGATGTATGGCATGTCTATATACAGTAACTTCAAATTCTGCTCTGGGCTTAAGAACCTCACTTGCAGTTTTAATAATACATCAGAAAATTTCTGTGCAAGTACACTCATGTGCTCCACAAGTCTTCAACAAAAACAATGGGAATTCAAAAAAGCATTAGAAAAAACTGTTAAGGAATAGCCATGAAAATATCAGTCTTTTACTCTTGAGTATGTAAGGCTTTTAAAAGATGCCACCTTCCCAAACTTCTCTCTTGCTGATCGAACTCCTTGTCTATATTGCAGGTCACAAACACACACATGCTTCAGCCCATTCCAACATATAGAGGAATTGTCAGAGGATGAGATTTAATAAGAAATAGGGAATTTCAGATCGGCACAACAACTTGAGATGGTTGCCTTTCAACTGATTACCAGAATTAAAGATCTACCACAAATAAGTCAAAAGTTAACAAATACTGACATTAAGAGTTTAAATTCACTAGAAGAGCTAAAAAGCACATCTCTGATGCTCAAGACCTAACATCCTAAGTTTTAAGTCTCTGGTGTGAAGCACTAAGACCACCAATCCTCAACAAAATCATTGCAATATGCTTTTTAATCACAGGAAGAAAAAGAATTTCTTTTTGTCTTACTGCTGTTCCCTGAAGTGTCTGAAAAACTGTAGTTGAAAATTCCCTCAAAAAGTTCCAGGCAAATAGCTAAAAAAATTTGGACTCAAGTGATTTAAATTTAGCCTAAGTGAAAGCCACCAAAACTAGGCTTTTAGTACTGGATATTGAAGAAATTAATACCTCTTTTACCTACAATTTATAATTATCATATTATGATACTATTACCAAAATAAAACTGCCTACCAAATCCAGCTCAGGGCTCCACAAGTAGCAACTAGCAAGCTGAAACAACCTGACGAAACACCAAGAGTGGCAGTGCTCCTGGATTTATCTCAGAGATGTAGCTGATAAACACAGGTAAATCTAATAGCCTAGGCTCAGTCAGTGCTGCCTCCCTTTCAGATACATGAGTACTGGAAAATCCCATGGACCAGAGCAGGGGCTCTTAGGACTCCCCACCCTTATTCTGAGCTATCAAATCTCCTTTCTCTATCCCTCTTCTCTACTCCCCATTCCTAAATTTTAGCCAGCCTGGTCCCCTTAAATATTGGTGGTGTTCCTCTCTAGCATTTCTTACAGGGAAAGCAGAACCAAGGACTTTGATTCAAATTCTTTTGTCGTTATGTTTCCTTCCACTATCTCAGGAAAACATCTGTAAAGCAGATAGAGTACTTTCCAATGTTAATAGACATTAGAAAGCTTAGTTGCTGGTGTTTACACAGCTTGCTAAAGATTCTTGGATGAAAGGTGCTATATATGAAAATTATCACCTGTACCACTGTCCACACATCACTTCGAGCAACAAACACCTAACTGCTATTGAGGTGAAAGACGAATATAGTTAAAAACAGTATTTCACAATCACTCGATACAGTCCAAGCAGAAAAGCAAAACTTTCCCTTTTTTTTTTTGTTGTTTTCCTTTTTGTCTGGTATAGACCAAATAAAGTGTTCTTTGTTTTGTAAAGCTCTCAAAATGTCCAAAATAGTATGGAATGAAGTGTTTCAGTTCAGGTGACATCACCCTACAAGTCAACAACTCCTCCTTTCTCCTTGCTGCTGGTTATGAAGGATTTATAACTTGTTCCTGCTTTTCCTCAGTTTTTCATTGAAAGAATATAAAAAATAAGAGAGAAGGGTTATTTACAATCATTCTCATAGTCTCTACCTCTCTTCCAGGAAAAGAACCAACATGGAAGAGGTAGGTGGGGCATGACCAAGCTGGCAACCCTTGAAACGCAGGGCTTCGTTGCTTAAAGGGTGCCTATGTTTTCATCGTCGGAGGGGAGACCTTATCGCTCTCTACAACTACCTCAAAGGAGGTTGTGGTGAGGTGGGTGTTGGTCTCTTCTCCCAAGTAACTAGTGATAGAACAAGAGGAAATGGCCTCAAGTTGCATCAGGGGAGGTTTAGATTAGATATTAGGAAAAATTTCTTTACTGAGAGAGTGGTCAAACATTGGACTAGGCTGCCCAGGGAGGTGGTAGAGTCACCATCACTGGAAGTATTCAAATAACATACCGACGTGGCACTTCAGGACATGGTTTAGTGGGCATGGTGGTGTTGCAGTGATGGTTGGACTTGATCTTAAAGGTCTTTTCCAACCTTAATGATTCTGTGATCAGGAAAAGCCACATACAATTAAAACCTCATTTGGTGTGCATCCCCACAACTGCAACCATTTTAGCAGAACAAAGCTGCACAAGGTTACATCATACATAGATCCATGTGGGATGTGCAAAACCACATCTGAAAGGCATGCTCCATCCATGTAAGAGGCAGCAGCCACAGCTATTTTCGCTCAACAAGAAAAAGTGGTGCAGCACTGTACAAAAAGGGACCTGTAGGGCTCACTGCCCACAGCACTTAGGGTACGCTAGGTTTGAGTTCCAGGTTCTGCTCTGCCTGTGGACACTGCAGCCCTCCTGTAAGAGTGACCCAACTCCTATGGGGCATGCTCTGCTTCTCGCTGAAGCTGTTACATTTTGGAGAATAATAATCATTTGCAAAAATGGCCCAGTGAAACAGAGTGGGAGGAAAAAGCTGAGGGAGAAGGGGGCACGAAAAGAACATCAGGTGCTCTTGTTACAGAATTCACCTAGGACAAGGAGTCATCCTGGTTCTGACTTCTGCTCCCAAGATCACTTATACACCTATCCAACAAGAGTTTTGATTTAAGACTTGACTATGGAGCTGCCTGGTTTAAGACAATTAAGCAGTGGGCATTCCTTGTTCTGTTCTTCACAGCAAGTTCTGGCAGCCTACACCACTGTCAGAAATTAAACATCATTAAGCTGATTCAGTTATTAGTACACCGCTAATTATTGCTTGGCAGAATTGCAGAATTATTTTTTTTGCTAAGTCTCACTGAAGAAAATAAGGAAAAAAGACTCTTCATAATCACTGCCTTAAAAGTATTCCACATCAACAAGCAGCCTACTAAGCTTTTAAATCCCACATCTGACCCTTCCCTGCATACACAGAGTTTATCTGTGCAGGTAATACGGAAATCTACCACACAACAGCAACTGAAAAGAAGTGATTGTATGAAGCAGTCTCAATGTATCTTCAACAAGTTTAAAAAAATTACTATTTATGGGGTTGTTCAAGCACTCAGAAGCATGTCAGTAAACAGCTCCGATACCCTCTGACACTAGTAATTTACATCACGGAGGCCAAAAACCTTACAGTTTTGTACCTGGCAAGCAAAAGTGTTATTTATCACCGGATGCCCCAGATGATTCCAGAAGTATGCCCTTTCCCATCGCTGCTCATTAGCAGTGGTTCTATGAATTGGAACAGATTTCTTTTTTCCTCCCTGGAGAATAAATACTGCAGGATGTTCTAAAAAGTTTAAGCTGTTTCTTTAGGGAACAAAGTCAGCACCCCCACCACTGTCCACGTGGACTGCCTAACCTGATTCTGCACAGGAATGCATCTGTTCCATCATGAAGAGCCCTGAAGAACACATGTCCACATATTCTGGTAACTCAATTTCAATACCAGCCATACTCCACCCAACCCAAGTAGCGTAAATTTTTTACTTTTTTTCCATTCTGTGAAGAACCATGGTGAAAGGAAAAAACCAAAACCTTACTAAACCTAGCACTTTCAGAATTTAAGCAAAATTTTCATACACGGCAGTTGCTTTATAAAAGAAGAGGCACAGCTTAAGAATTTGGAGAGAAAAGTATATGTCCATTAGCTTCCAATCTTATAAGTAAGTAATTGTTTTATAATTCACCTAGCTTTCCTTTGTTCAGAAAGATATTTGCTAGGGGATTGTCTGTGCATACATAAAATAAAGAGTAAGTATAGATCTTTACTTTCAGGTATGTTACATAGTCTACTTGAATAAGGAAAAAGGAGGAACTACTTCAATTATGAAACCTTAACTAATTATAGAAATGGTAGTTTGGTCCAACTGTGAAAATATCTTCCATTGATTAGAAAAAACAGTCTTTAGAAGCAACTTGTATCTATGCTAAATGCTGACCTACCAACCAGCCTTCAGAACTGCAAAAATCTTTAAAAGTTATCTCAGTGAATATTCCCAATTTAGTTCTACATGATCATATTCTATCTTGTAGAAAAAAATCATGCACTGACCTTTCCTCTATAAACACAACTTAAAGAAAACCAAAAACCCACCCTGCATTAACTGTATCTCTGCTACCACTGTAAGGACTACAACACAGAATGTGCACACTTCCATATCATTTTGAACTCACTGAAAATAAAATGTTTATTAGTTCCTTAACTGCAAGGCAACACCTACCCACCCCTCCATTAATCAGGACTCTAGATTTGCTATGGAAGTTGAGACACTCAGGTTAAGCTCATGTAATTTAATTTTGAAGATCTATGTACATCCTCAATATATTCTTCCATAAGATAAGTAGAAGCCATTGCAAAATATCTAAGCTCTAGTCCTCAAAATAAGCTGTCAAAATTTTAAATGGATAATAATAGTGGGATGAGTATCCATAATGTAAGCAGCAAATCACCATATACAAATGTGCTACTGTCATGGTTTAGCCCCAGCCGGCAGCCGCTCGCTCACTCTCCCTCCCACAGTGGGACAGGGAAGAGAATTAGGAAAAACCTCGTGGGTTGAGATAAACACGGTTTAATAGGACAGAAAGAAAGAAGGGAACAATAATGATAATACCAACAAAGGAATGTACAAGAACAAGTGAGGCCCAATACAGAAATTGCTCACCACCCCGTGATCGACAGCCCGTCCCCGAGCAGCGATTTCCGCCCCCCGGCCAACTCCAGTTTATGTACTGGGCATGACGTCGGATGGTAGGGAATATCTCTTTGGCCAGTCTGGGTCAGCTGTCCCGGCTGTGTCCCCTCCCAGCTCCCCGTGCACCCCCAGCCTGCTTGCTGGCAGGCCAGCACAAGAAGCTGGACTGTCCTTGACGGCTCAGCAACAACCCAAAACATCAGCACATTATCAACAGTTCCTCATCCCAAATCCAAAACACAGTCTCACACTAGCTTCTGTGAAGAAAACCAGCTCTATCCTGGCTGAAACCAGGACAGCTACTTACAACTGAGATGGATACAGTGGCACTTAAGTGACTCGGGAGGAAAACAGAAGAAAAAAAAAAAGAAAGAAAAAAGTTTCCTCAAAATAACCAAACAGTAAGTCCTCTTAGAAAGTGAAGAGAATCCAATGATATTTACAAAGAGTAATGTGAAAGTCTTTTGAACAAAGATTTGGTAAACAATAGGTGCATAGATAATTTCACACTAGATGACCCTTATGCAAATACTTAAAATATACACTCAAAACCAAGACTGCATAATTAAATCCCAGTATTTTGACTTTACCTCATAAGTCAATTAAAAAATAAAACTTGTAATAGTTGCAGTACACCACAAATTCAAACAAAAACAGATGTTAAAGACACATTAATTTGAGGTTAGACTTAATAGTGCAGGATCAGAATTTAAGTTGGACAGTGTATATTAACTTTATTCACTTAATATATGTGAATAATTAGATGCAGATTGTTAGCATTCTCACTGCAGTACCATATCAAAAAGTTTTGAATTATATCTGAAAGTTGTAGTTACCTACACAAGCAGCTACACATTAAACAAGTCAGAAGTACAGTAGTATCTGTAAAAATCCTGTGCAGTAACATCAGGTAACTATGTGCTGAGAAGAATCTCCAAAACCCTCGAACTGCACAGCTCTTCATAAACTGCAACGTTATAACCAGACACTGCGATAAATTTTTGCCAGTTGAATAACATTAAGAATGTTTATTGCCAGTGAGCTCTAATAGCATTACTGCTTTTTAGTAACATGGTAAAACAGAGTAAGACACTGTTGCACATCAGTGTAACCACGGGTAGGAAAACAAAGACAAATGAGAAAAAAGGAAAAGAGGCAGGAAGGGACTGTAGCAGCAACAGAAGGATAAAGAGTCTCAAAGGAACAAAATGGTGGACTTCCAGAACTTTTTATCATTTTGCTGAAGTCTGCAGTTCCCATTTCTACACCAAACATATATACCTTTTAAAAAATTACTATTTCACTATGCACAGCACAATGAAACTGAACACAACTAAGTCTTTGGGTGCTAGAAGATGATGTGAATATTTACCCATGCCAGTTCCAGCTGGTGCAATCTCTCTGGAGAAGATTTCTACAGCTTCTTTTCGCTTATGGTGTACAGCAAGCCAAATAACAGCTTCCCGAGGACCCTGCTTCAAAAAAAGTAGAAGTTAGACTAGCTTAGATGCAGAGCATCAGTTAAATTTACCAAATTGAAAAAATAAGTGTGACACAGCATTCAAGTCAAATCTAATGGACATGTTTAGTGTGTGCTGCTACAAACCACAATTTTCCTTCAGTGACTTTTCATCCAGCATCACTATAATTTTCTGTTAATGTTTCATTATCTTCTTTATTTTGCTACCATGAAATCAACTATTCGATAATTCAGACTGCTAGGACACCGTGCTGCTTCTCCAGTGTTCCCAAAGAATAAAGTACTATAACTAACAGTATTTTATAAGAAACTAAATACTTGGCTTCACTTTCTGTAGAGCTGGCAAACAAATTTTCCTCTTAAAATTAAGTGCACTGAGAATACTTTGGGGTCAAGTTAGAGAGCCAGGTTTACTTCTCTTAGCATTGTAAGCAGATCTACTCATAGAAAAGAATTCCAACTCCCTAATTAAATGGGAGAATGGAATTTGTAAAAGCCACCATGTTTCCAGAGAAGAGAGCAGACACTCCTCTACAGGCAAACCCAACCAGTGCTCTGCTCGCTACTCTATAATCAGCTCACACACCCACTCCTTGCAGGTAAGCACTCTCTTGCTTAAGATTTTACTTCTCTAAAAATCTCTTTTCTGCCACTGAGAGATCTACCACTGGAATCAAGACACTGGCAAAAGCCTTAGAGTGACTATCAGGTTTCACTGATGGCAAAGACTGTATTTATTCAAGAATTTGCATCTACCGGTGAGAACCACCTGTGGTCTACCTTTGAATCTCTAAACATGTGAAACCTGCTCAAAATATAAGTCTGTCCCCAACTGTCTCTTACTTGTCCCAAAGCACAAGCACAACCATTTCCATCATACATGTGAAATGGGACTGCACAAGGTATCAAAATCCACTGGTCAGGAGTTTTTCCACACAGTACTACTTCAAGTATGGAATTTTGCAGCAAGGTATTTCTTTGGTCTGGTAGCCACCTCTGTGGAAGTCAGGTTTTTTTTGTTTAAGCACAAAGAAAGCTCTTAAAGGTTCTTTGGTAACCATACATGAAATTCTCGGCTTACTTAAATCAATGTAAAAGTCAAAAAAGGAGGAGTTTGACTACAAGATACTAGGGGATTTCTTCCTGTGTTTATGTCCTTTTTTATGTCAACAGGAAAGGATATATTTCATGAAAGCATGAAAAACATACCAGAGTTTGGGTTTGGTTTATTTTTTGTTATTTTACAGAGCTCAGAGGACTTCACCACTCTCTGAAAATGCTCTGACTAAAGAATTCTTGTAGATTTGATAGCTGTTCTACTAAAAATGTAGAAAAGTAAAGGAAAATTGAACATATAGCTACTTAGGATACTGAAGAGGACATTCTCCTGGAAGAAAGAAATAACTGGATTTTTGAAGATCCAAGCTCTTCTGAATCTATGCCAGACATTTGCTATACCAGGAAATGAATATACATGACTAAATAACCCATTTTTTTGTTTACGCCAACTTTTTTTCCTTAAATATAGTAATTTTTGAAGCGTTTAATAGCTTCCCGATTGTGTATAACATCAGAAGAGTATTTTAAAATAACATTTTTCCTCCTACTGTAATACTTTTAACAGATTTTAGCAAACAGCCTATTTCTTTACAAATCCAGAAGCCAGCGACATTTCTGAAAGCATCAGAGATTAAATATTCAGCAGACAGGAAGGACACAGATGCTGCTAGAATTCAACAGCCCCAACTTCAAAATGCAGGGGTTGAGGCACGGAGCAGAGGGGATACATTTTTTTGGTCAGATGAAAAGAATGGAGCTTTTTTAAAGGACTCCTTTAAGGAGTCCTCCATCCTCTGGGCTAAGGAACAGCATCATCCTACACAGTACCAAATTTTTCATGACTTAACACTACAGAAGAACCATTCTTCATGCTAATAGCATCTTTCCTCTAATACAGGAGAGAAAAGATAAAACACCTTGAAGTTGTTATTACATGCAGGCAGTTGTTAGATGAACCAAATTAAAGTTGTGATCAAACAAAACCACATCTCATCCTTCTTGCTGTTTCTTCACTACCCAAAGTTGAATGGGTATCCCTGATTTCAAGAACTAGAAGTCATGTCAAAAACAATTCTAGAATTACTTGAAGCAGTTGTCAATTTACACAGCTGGCAGTGAAAAATGCTAGATTATTATGCCTAACAATATAAATTTACTCATTAGAATTCTAGTAAATTTAACAGTATTATAACAACACAAATTGTCTTCCCCCCATCAAATTTTAAGACTTGGCTAAACATTTTAAACTTGAAAAAGTGTTTTTTCCACGTCAAAGTAACCTGAGAAACTACATGCTGGATCTGAACTTCTAAATTGCCCGTCTTTTAACACATCTCCTAACTCTAGTGCTACTTACTTTAATCGCCCCCATTTCTGTAAAGCTGCATTCTTTAAAAACATTACATAAACCAGCAAATTGAATATTAGCTTTTGAAATACTGATGTCTTGTATATTAGTATCATTTTCCTGTGTGTATACAGTACATTTTTCCCAAAAGCAATACTGTTGAACATATCAACATTCAAAAATCTCAAGTCAATTCCAGGAATTTAAGTAACTTCAGCAATGTAGGAACATGGATGTATTTCCTAGCAGCAGCTGCTGAAATGGTGTTTATCATAAATGTTGTAATACGCTGCACCAAGCATTCTGGTTAACTTTAAGACTATCCCAAAGAGACTGTTATGTTAACAGACTACTAAATCCTCTATTCCAACTCAAATACATGACAAAACTCCAACACGAACAAGCTCACTTACGCCAACTTATACCAAGGGAGAAACTTCCTGACTTTATAGCTGCTGATACCCAATAATGAAGGGCCTTCTTGTTTTAGTATGTTTAAACCCAAGTCCTAAATATTCATTAAGTTGAGAGATGACTTTTCTCTACTTCCTATTCTAGTGGCATATACACAGAGGTACTTTGAAGTACCATAATGGTACGTATAATTGCTTTCATCCTTTTTAAGTACCCCTATGTGGACACATTCACAGGGAGACACACGGTTCATTTTTCAGCCTCCGAGCTCCCAGCCTGGAAAATACCTGCCACAATACTAACATGTAGGAAATCTTGCAAACTTGATTCACATTTTTATTCGTTCACCTCGATACTCACATAGGCAAACTCTAAAATAAAAATTAAGCAGAGCCAAGGCAGGACAGGTTATATTATTCCAGCAGATCACGTATCACCGAACGGATAGAAATTTCCTTCTATGAATATAGAAACAGATGTCCTGATCAAGATAATATAAATAAGAACCCATCAGTTTTCCAATTTAAAAAGTTGCATTAGATTGTTGTAAAAAATTGTTGCTACACAGAAAATATGCAGTCATGCCACAAACTCAGCAAATGCATTTTTAATAGTGTTCCCAAAGGTACCAAGAGATTCATTAAATTACTACAAATAATAATAAATAGGAAATGCTCTTGCAGAAAACAGACTTATGCATTACATCTGCTTCCTGGTTCTAAACTGTACCATTTCTTCAATGTTCCATTTAAGTTCTAGACTTACTTCCTTGCCCGCAGATGCAAGATACAATGGTCTAGGAAAATAATAAGCTGAATCCTGTTCTGAGTGGGTGAATCCAGTATTAAACCTGGATATATTGACTATTTAAGTCATTTATCTTACAGTGTCATAACTAAAACAAAAACCAGGAAAACAAAGTTATACTTCATCAAGTCTTAACAATGTGTTGTAAATTGGTTAACAAAGGGTTAATAGAAAACCAACAGACACAGCACATGCAGTTTTTAATATAGGAAATTCTAATGTCTGATACAGTATTAATAGATACCTTTCACATGAAACACATCCAGTATTTCTAAATCACGAACTCATTGATGCTGTGACACTATCATAACCCCTTCTTCCTCCCCAAACTGTGTATCAGGAGATATTAAAAATTAAATAGTAGTGTTACCCAGTGCTGATTCAGGTCCCTTTCTTGCTAATGCTGGGCTGCTGCTGACAAAGCAAGCTACCAGAGAGGCAAGCAAGAACCACATAAACAGGGAAGACTGAGAAAGGAAAGGAGGCAAGAATTTCTTGATTTCTCAAGGATACTTTGTGTTGTCCGGAATAGTCACACAGCAGCTCAAGCTACAGTATATGGGCCTACATAAACCTGGGATATACCGTGATTTCACAGTTGCAAAGGCAAACCTTTGCACCCAGTTTGACAGACCTGTGTGAGAATTAGTCCAGCCACACAAGGCATCTACACTGAACTCCAAATACTGTTCAACTTTTGCTGCCTTGGTATTCATACATGTATTTACTTCTCCTCTTTAAATTTAGATGGTAGAATCTTCAAAGCGGTGTGTTAATGTATGTTAATATACTGCCTAACGTAACATGGCTCTGGTTTTCAGCACTGTTATTTGCAACCCAAATAACTGCATCTAATTTTGGATTGAAAGATCTGCTAGGAAAGAGTATTTAAGAGACTACATTATTCCTACCTGAAGCCCCAATGGGCAGATGTTTTCCTTAGGATACTATGACTTTGTATTTTAAATGGAAAAGCAAACCCCACTACTCCACACCCCTTCTTCTCAAGCTACTGAGGCTTCTTTCCAGATGAAAACTTCTCTAGTTAGGTTTTTCTGAACTGTTGGAGGAACCAGGGGAAGGAGGAAGGCAATAGAGCAATTTCCTGTATTTCGGCCTCAGCTCTCACATCCTATTTCAGGCATGTATGGGAAGCACATACAATGGAGACAAGACTGTTTAATTTTAAAATAAGACCTAGGAGTTGAGGCTGGAAATACAGAAAATACTACAAATATTCAATTTCATTTGGAAAATTTATTTAATGTACTGTAAGCAAGGCAAACGGAACAATAAGGAGAAATTGCTCTTTTTCAAATCATTATTCTCTCTATGCAATGAGACAGAAAACATTCTATGTTACAATTTAATTAAAGAACGTATTATGATGTGTAATCATAAGGAGCTGGTATGAACAGAACACAGACAAGTGCAACACGTGGAACACATGATCCTATGTTTCAAAATTTCCATTATACAATCTCAGTAACATACTGAACATTGCAGGGTTTATGGTTCTAAAAGGAAAAAGACCACGTTATAAAGCTGGTTCATCAGGAAGCAACTCTTCCTGCTGTGCAGAATGAAATTGAAGCTCAAGCACTAAAATGAACAGCTGCAGATAAAACTTGCCCAATTTCTAAGAACACAATTTCTACAGTAAGAAGTTCCCTGTCTTTCTCCACACCGTGTTCTTATTCCTGATATGTACAAGCTGTTGGCTATTTTAAGTGTTTGTGCTCCTAGGATCAAACTCAGAGCTGAGTTTTGCCACGTGTACCTTAAGAGTTTTTCAAGACTGCCACTGACAAAGAAGAATTGGATGCTACTGTTTTGGAACAAACTAAATGGTCTAAATATTTAAAGTGCATGTAAGCAAGGACAAGATTTACAGTCTTTTTCCTTTAAAAGGGATTTTCATATTCTAGATTAGGACATCAGACCACGGATATCACAGCTGCAGTGGCTATGGCCATCATTCATATTCTTACCTATGAATTTATTCAGTCACAAAATATGATGCAGAATTCTATAGTTGAAGATTGTTTCACAAATAGTACTCACAGAGAGCTTTAAAGTTGCACAGGCAACAATAATTCTGCTGTTTCCTGACTCTGCAATCTTTATAATGCGGTCTTTTAGGTTTACATCTAATGCAATTTAAGTCTACGTCATAAGAATTTTTGTAAGACATTTCTCTAGATGAACAACATTAGAACAGACTACAACAAAGTTTTTGTAAGATTTCGTATCAATGTTTCTGGAAGACCCAACACTGCAAAGACCTTGTCAGTGTTAATTATGTACACTAAGTAGGGACACTGAATTCTTTGCAAGATGATGGGGTGAAATTCCCAAGATGATAGTGACTTCCTGGAAAGTTGTGGAAAAAGATAACAGTATGGTGAGATTAAAAGAGGTCAGTAAAAGTTTAAGAACACTCCACTGAATACTTACACCATCTATACTCCTTCTAGCATGAGGTCCATATGTATCTTCGGACCCTAAAACCTGTATGTTAACTGCACTGTAATCTTCATACCCAAGCTGACTGAAAATAAGACGAGTCCTGCAACAAATGATTTTTTTTTAATTAGTAAACTGCCTCAAAATGATTATTTGAAGTAGCCCTGTGTGGTCCACAGGAGTTAGCTCTGTCATGTAAACTGGACTATGAATACTTTACACTAAACAAATATATCTGAATACTACAAATCAAGCAATTACTGACAAGGAAGTTATGCCTCTGAATTTATCGCTAGGTTTCAAATTGCGCCTTTTGTTTATTCAAATTGTTTGAAAGATGACAGGCAAAGACAAATAAATGATTTCAGCTCTTACTTGTATCTTTAAAACAAAGACAGCTTGAAATGTAATTAAAGTATATGCAACCTTCCTGGTTTTCATACTGGTAATTCAGGACTTAACTCTGTTTCTGCTGTAAGGCACTATGAACTGCCAATAAATACATGAAACTACCTGATTACATCACAGGCACCAATGAAGAAAAATCTAACTGAAGAAGGAACTTTTATTCAAACCTTAAAGGTATTTATTTGGGATTAATGAACATACGACTCAAATGCCAGAAAGTAGAGAACGTTTCTTCATTACTCGTGCCTTTCCAGTCTGGCACTGAAATCCCTCAAACTCTTCCTGTAAGGATATTTCCACCAAAAGCACATTGTGTCAAGAGTGCCATGTTTGTTCAATCATTTTTTTTATAATGGGGATGAGCATTGCCTTCTTTTTATACACCATAAATACACACACTGCTTTAAAGAGAACCAGGAATTAATACTGATTTTTGACAAATATTAAATTTGGACTAAACAGACTGTTTCCAACAACTCTTAGAAAACAGCCCAACTCTCAAGCACTAAAACTGAAAATGAATGCTACTGTTTTAAGAAATAATCATATGAAGCCCAAACCCCCCCAAAATAACAGTAAAAGAAGTTAAAAAAAACTTTTAAAATAATCCAACCATTAAAAATAGTCCAGCTTATTAACACGTTGCAGACTGGAAAAATAAGTTAAATTCTGAAGCACTTAAACTGGTTTTCCAATAATCTTGGTCTGGCACCCTTCTAGCTGTATAAAAGATTTTATCAGTTGAAGTATTGGAATTATGTTAGGATGAGAAAAATATTTTGCATCAGTGGAATATTTTGCAGACACTGTTAATATATAATAATTGTTGTAAATATTAGCATGGTACTAGAAAAATGAAGCAGTGTATAACACTTAAATACAAAACGAAATTTTATAATTGTTGTAAAAAGATGAAGGTGGTCCATGTACCAACAAATGTGGCCACCTATTTTGACAACCACAGAAGACAGACACTTGATTTAAGGCACCTAAATTTGAAAACCGTGTCTGTAATAAGCTATTTTAAGTTACTTATCTACGAACATTACAGTTAGATACACTAGAAATATAAAATACAGTTTGTGGGTCATTTTTAGCCTTTCCATGTGTCTTGGTAATGTAACAGAGAATCATCAAAACATAAAAGGACACCAAAGACTAGTCCAAAGAGACTTCCTCACACACATACAGACAAATCTCTCCTGCTTTCAAAAATGAAAAAACAAATAAAGGAGAAGCATGCAAGAAAGAAGTGAAAGAAGTAATATTATAAGCTGCCAAAGCTGCTTAATGTCTTAGGCTGCCAACTAATTTGACCTGTACAATTGAAGCACCTTAAACTTGTGCACTTTGTTCTGTACTTGTTGCCATTAGGCTACTGGGCAGAATTTAATCTAGAAAGTACTGGAAGCTGGCTACCTGAAAGATCATGTCCTGAAGACATTCTTTGGCAACAGGCAGAAAGATGAAGTCAGAGCTTCCTAAAGAGGTGTAGTTGCTGGCAGAACATTCTGCGATCAGAATAGCTTAACTCTTATTCTATATCTAGGCTGACATACACAAATCTTCCCAATGTGTTGAACGAACCACTCCACACATTAAGCTGCTCAAGGCTGTTTGAGATGGAGAATATATTGATGGGCAATACTGTATATTGTGATTTTTAATGCACAGAACAAGCCACAGAGGCTCCAGGCATGCCTCATGGGCTAGAAGCCACTTAACAAGCCACTTAACCAGCCTTTGGCTATCTCCCATCAGCCCTGTTCTGAGGATTACTCAGGACAGTATACTAACCAGGCTGAATTAATTTTCTAGTGGTCACAGAGGCAGCAGCACCACAGCTTGTAGTTCTGATTAAATGACAGAATCTGATTCTGACAATCAGCTTGTGTTTCAATCAGACAAAAGATTCACGTAGTCCAGTCTGAAATAATGTCCAAGAGCAAACATGAAAGGGAAAATATACCATTCTACTCTTTTTTTTTTCCAAAATAATCACCTAGCTTCCAAAAAGATTGATTTTCGGAGACTTCTGAGTCAGAGTCTTTTTATTTAACAGCTCCTGAAGGGGTTTTTTTCTTCATTGATTTTTCTCTGTAGCTCTTGGACACGTACACTTTTAGCATTCGCACCACTGAAGAAAGTGATTCCATAGCTTAATTACACATCCCGTATCAGCCCGATCTCATCTGCTATGTCTCTTGAGGGAAGTCTCACAGCTCCTCCTTCGTCACAGTGCTCTACATGGGCACATGAGCAATAAGTCACTCTAAGTCCACAGTAAACCTTGCATTTCTGTCTGACAGGTGTCTCTCCTAGTGTACTTGCTGCATGGGTCTGTAATAGCACAGGGGGGAAGTTACAGCTAAAACATGGCACAACGAGATGGATCTCATAATCAGGAAGTTGGGGGCAATCAGAGTAAATGCTCAGAGACTTCCATAAGGATATGGAATTGTATTTAAGAGGAATCCCTGCTCACCCAAATATACTGGCATGACAATATGACTAAAAGTTTATCAGGCTGTCTTACAATTGTAACATTGTCCTAGCAAACAAAATCATTAGCAACATTTTACAAGGTACTAAGATAATTCTGTTTAAAACACAAACTTGGTAAACTGCCTACATTTTATAGCACTAAGATTTTTGATAAAAAGAAGTTTTGTGAGAAGTAGTTTCACTTTGGCACCTAATAAATTCTAGTCTGAATCACAGCTTTTCACTCATTTGGGTTTCTCTGTGCTATACAGCCATATATTTTCAACAATGTTTGAGACCTTTCTCACCCAGTCAAATGTAGCCGAAGTGTAGGTATATGTTGAAGACAGGTTTCCTAAACGGGCAACTTAAGTCTTGAAATGTCCTCCCAGTTGGAATATTACAGTCTTCTGGGTTCTTACAAGGTTAATATGGTTGCTATCAAATGCCACAGTTCTATTTTCATCGCCTCTGAAAACAGCCAAAACCCCTTGCAAGGCTCAAATACCAACCTTTGCAGAATACTTTCCGCAGTGCGTTTTCCTTTTTGTACTGCCTTTGGACCTCCCACTGGACAGACAGCAGTAGCTCTGAAGCCATCAAGGTAAGTGGCATTTACCTAACAATATAGGGATTATGAAATTACATGGGATTCAGTATGATATGCTATAAATGCCCTCTCACAATCATTACTCATATGTTAAGCAGAAGCGGAATAGCAAGAAACCACCACCATCATCATCACCACAAAAATTCACTCCATTATTTAAAATTCAAAATTCTATTGAAGATTCAAATTTGCAAAACTCTGAATCACTTCTCATTGTCATCCTTAAATTCTCCCGTACTTATCTATTTTAGTACATAGGACACATTGTGATGTTGAAAAACTGCGTGATCTATCACAGTGAAATGGATCAGACATGAGTTTCCAAGAAGTATTAAAGTAAATGTGAAAAAATACCACATATACACGCATGCACACCCAAAAGAACATGCTATACATTGCAAACATTAACTAATAAGCGTTTTACTAGACTTCCAGTGCCACAGCTGCTTAACAGAGCTCTAATATAGTGAAGGTAATGATCATAAAGTGTGGCCATAAACAGTAGAAAAGCTTTTAATAGATACATCTAAACTAAGCATGGTAAGCATTTTCAACATTTGTTACCCAACAGAAAAACTAAAACAGAAACTGAAGAACCTGGTAAGACATTCAGCATAACTCTGCAACCAGAAATGTTTTTCCTACAGTAAATTTTGAAGCAGTTTAACCAGGCTACTTCTAAATGTCCCAAAACCCAGTGTTTCAGCTATTTCTTTTGAGAAGCTATTTCAAAGGTAATGTAATGTATTTCTCATTATTTTCCCTGAAATTTACCTTATATCTCACTTTCCCTTATCATTGTTTTACTAACTACACTCCACCTTTAATGCAGCAATTATTTTCCTATACATTTACTGTAAAGTTACTGAAAGATATAACACACTCTTAAAATATTTCTACCTTGTTATAATGCCCATTCTGCCACTTCTTAGCCAAGCTAAACATGCTAAATTAGTTTCCTAAAAATTACTTCAACAGGTGTGCAAAGCATCTGTCCATTTATCACTGACAGCCAATTAAACAGTTTCAAAAAATGAAAGCATTTCACAGGAAGTCAAACTTACATATTTTAGAATATAATTACACTGTTTCATACAGAAAACATAAGATATATTAAAAAATATTCCTAAACATATACATTTCAAGTTTCCTACTTAGGACATAATAAATAAGAAATAAGTTTTAAATGTTTTTATTTTACTGTTATGTAAAAAACACTTATTCTGTTTTGTTTATTCCATTTCATCGTTCATCAACTGAAAATCTCAAGTCTCAATTATTTCCTTTAGATATACAGATGTATGGAAATGTAAAGTCAAGAACAAAAACTGCAAGAGAACAAGGCTGTTGAACAGAACAATTTCTGAAAGCTGCTGAGAAGGAAAACATGTTGTGCTTCAAATCACACATTTGGACTGGGGAAGAAAAAGTATTTTCTGCTTTGTACACTCACTGCCTTCTGTATTTACCTGTATCAAATTCCACCATTTACTACAGGAATAGTAAGAGCATTAGCATAGCTATCATTTGATTGATGGAATTTGATGTTTTGTACAAAAGTATACTCTTCATTCTACATCATTTTTTGGACTTACTGATAAATTGACTTCTCCATCAGTTATACAATGACACTGTAAGCCTGATTTTTAAAACTAAACATCTTTTAGAAATGTGCTTAATAATGCATGTTTTAAGACTTTCTGTTGTTATTTCAAACACAACAAAAATGTATTTTCAGATTAAAAAGACATAGCTATTCCCAGATGCAGAAAATGTAGACACAGACCACCCAGAGCAAGGAAATTTGTTTTCCAGTATTATGTAACTGGAACTATTGAACTAGTAATTCACATGTTGAAGAAATGCAAAAAGCTGACAATATTGTACTGAAAGTGCAGTACTTAACGGGCTCTTTATAAAAAAAAAAAAAAATTTTACAAAATCAATGCTTCATTATATCAGGTGGAAGTTTAGAAAATTCATGTTCAGATTACACTCCCACAATACTTTTTTTAAAAACCCTTCTTCATAAAGCTGATACAAACAGGATTACTAGAAAGCTGATAGAAGTGAAGAACTTACTAAGTGCATGAGAAAAGTAACCTGTGGTGTACTATTAGATTCTAAAAATGCTCTGTCACTATGCTTCAATTATGGAGCCTTTAGAGAGCTCTTCTATTCCAACTTTCCAACTCACCAAAACCAAGCCTGCTTTGGTGATATTACTACTTACTTTTGAAATACTGTGTCTTTCAAAAACTTAAACGCTATCTTATAAAAAACTATTTTAAAAGCATCAGAAATGTTTTAAAAATGCAATAAAAAGTTTCAAAGATAAATAATATAATGTATGTCTGAGCATAATTTTAACAGAAATATTAGCACAATTCCCTGCTTAGGTTAACTCACTTTTGATATGGCTGTGCTAAGCAGTTAATTTCTGATCTCGACCTTGCTTCTGTAAAAGTCATTTTTGCCACTAATTTAAACAAGAAAAGGATCCAGCCCTACTGGTACTTCACCAGAACTGTATTACCTTAGTATCCATTCAGGGAATGGAGACCACTAGAAGTCTATAGGAACAAAGCACGGGTTTCTTTCAACAGACTTTCAGGAGACTTATCTGTCTCATTCTTATTTGCTCTCTTGACATATGCAGTTACTCATTATTTACGTTTTGAAAACTATTTAGCAGATAAATTTCACAATGACATAGAACAAAATTAACATGCCAGTATAAAAATCAACAAGTATAAAGGTGTTAGTGGGCTAAGATGTTCTAAAAATTATTATTATTATTATAAAAGAACCATCCCAGCTTTCTCTGGAGGTTTGTGGATAAGCCTGTTATACAAATTAAAATGGTTTTACTATCAAATAAGGTTTGTCTTTTTTCTTTTTCCCTTCTTTCTTTTACTCTCAGGGCATGGAAGATGAGGATTTTAAACTGGTAACAGTTTTTGGCAGAACATATTTAGTATTTTCTCCAAAATACAAAATTTCATAAATCAAAAATACCTTACACTCCACAGAAAGTGATAATACCTTATAAAATGTTGAAGGAGGAGATCCTTTTGCTCCGTGAACTTTCACTGCCCCACCATCAAAACCTACAGTGGTTTAAAAAAAAAAAAAAAAAAAAAAAAAAAATCGGTATTGAAGCTTCTTCAATATAACTTTAAAGACATTATTTTGTGATATATATTAATCAAATGCACTGAATTAAACAGCAAATCATTGATAGCTGTACTGCCACAGAAGAGAGAACCTTTCATGAAACAGTCCTTCCTGCCTTAAGAAACCCAAAATGCAAATAGGTGACTAAATTTATGACTTCAATGAGCCTTTTAAAAGAATGCTTGTGTATCGGGTTTGCATGGCAAGGTTTTGGTGTCAGGGGGCCACAGGATTGGCTCTGTCAGAAGCTGCTAGAAGCTTTCCCTATGTCTGATAGAGCCAATGCCAGCTGGCTCCAAGACGGACAGGCTGCTGGCCGAGGCCGAGACCATCAGCGATGGTAGTAGCACCTCTGGATAACAGAGATAAGAAGGGGAAAAAACTGCTGCACAACAGCAGCTGGAGAGAGGAGTAAGAATATGTGAGAGGGAAACTATGCAGGTGCCAAGGTCAGTGAAGAAAGAGGAGGAGGTGGTGCTCCGGGGCAGAGATGCCCCTGCAGCCCACGCTGAAGACCACGGTGAGGCCGGCTGTCCCCCTGCAGCCCATGGAGCTCCACAGTGGAGCAGATCTCTACCTGCAGCCCGTGGAGGACCCCATGCCAAAACAGGTGTATGTGCCTGAAAGTGGCTGTGATTCCGTAGGAAGCCTGTGCTGGAGAAGGCTCCTGGCTGGACCTGTGGCCCCGTGGAGAGAGGAGCCCAGGCTGGAGCAGGTTTGCTGGCAGGACTTGTGACCCCGTGAGGGACCCGCGCTGGAGCACTCCTGAAGGACTGCGCCCCATGGAAGGGATCCAGGCTGGAGCAGTTAAAGAAGAACTGCAGCCTGTGGGAAGGACTCACGCTGGAGAAGTTCATGGAGGACTGTCTCCTGTGGGAGGGACCCCATGCTGGAGCAGGGGAAGAGTGTGAGGAGCCCTCCCCCTGAGGAGGAAGGAGCAGCAGAAACAATGTGTAATGAACTGACCACAACCCCCATTCCCCGTCCCCCTGTGCCACTGAGAGGGGAGGAGATAGAGAATTCGGGAGTGAAGTACAGGAACAAGGGAGGTGTGGGGGGAAGGTGTTTTAAGATTTTTTTTTTTTTCTCATTATTCTACTTTGATTTTGATTGGTAATAAATTAAACTCATTTCCCCAAGTCAAGTCCGTTTTGCCTGTGACGGAATTGGTGACTGATCTCTCCCTGTCCTTATCTCAACCTATGAGCCTTTCTTTTTATTTCCTCTCCCCTGTCCAGCTGAGGAGGGGAGTGATAGAGCAGCTTGGTGGCCACCTGATGTCCAGCCAGGGTCAACCCACCACTGCTTGAAATGTTTATTCATGTACTTAAAAAATACTTCAACACAGAAAGCAGCCTTAGGACTTCAGACCCAATAGTTATTTTCCACTTAACAGCCAGTTATTGCACACACACACAGAGCATACAATTTACTGTAGTTGGCTGGAGTGGACTGCAGACCTTTACTTGGCAAAGAAACAAAACAAGAAAGAGGAGAAACCAGTGACAGCTTATTTGCTGATAGCGTTATAAGTGAAAGGATAACTTAACTTCAGTCTTCTTGTCAGTAACAGAAACAGAACAGTCTGAATGTATGTTCCAGGGCAACTACCCTGTTCAGTATTAGCAATATTAATGCCAAAAAGAAACCAGAGAAAATTGCTGCCACAGCTTCAGGTTCAGGCTTGAACTGGAGAAAAATCAACAGGTGCAACCCCTTGAAAATTATCAGTGCAGGATCAGCACCTCATATCAGACAGACAGAATTATATTACAGCTCACCTGAACCTAACCTGTGCTTGCAAATATTTAGGAAGCAGTTCAAAGCTTTATACGAATACTCTGAAGAGATCAAATCAGAACATATCTGAAAAAGTGAATGTGACCAGCAGAAATTTTACACATCACTCAAATAACATCATCACTCTCTGAAAGATCGACGTAAGGTTAATTTAACTCTCTCAATACAGAGCAATATCCCTAGAGCCAGGGTGAAGATCTGGAAGAGTTTCATGTTCCAGGTGAAGGAGTAATATAAAGAAAAAAAAAAACCCACAGAAAAAATTGCATAGCATCCATTGACAAAAAGAAAACAGAAGCACCTCTCAGTTCAAACATTGCAAGTAATCCAGCAGGACAATAAAAATCAGCAATGTAAACAGCAAAAATAGATAGCTTGCCTGTTTTTACTGGTGTACGTGTCAAAGCACTTCAAACTAAAAATACTTAAGAAATCTGCCCATTTTCCATCTGTTGTATTTCTAAGAGGGCTAACTGAAAGTTCATGTGAAAGTTCATTTTAAGTTCAAACATGTCATATCGGGTCATTTGCAAGCTAAAAGTTCATAGGAAGGTTAGGGTTTCTTTTTTTTAAAAAAAAAAAGTTAAAAAAACCTGTGGCTAAGAGCAGCAAGCTAGCTGTATCAGACTGCTGTTTGGTCATGCTGCATGAGCACAAAGTTCACTGTACAATTTTATGGTACTTTTATTACTGAAGCAAAACATTTTTGATGCTACAGTGTTTTGAGTTTTATCACAGTAAGTTTTTAATTTGAGACTTCAATTGTTCTAAGTTTTATAACACTCGGCATGCTGTCACAGATAAGTTCCGTTAGAATGAAAAAGGATGTATAATACAAAGGCAGCAAAAAACAAACTTCAAATGACTGTAGCTAAACATTTTTATCAAGCTGTCTTATCCAACCTACAGATCTCCAAATCTGTCAAGCCTGGGTTTTTTTTTTCTTTGTTTTGCTTTTAAGCTAAACCCAGAACATACATTATACCCATCTTTAGTCTACTGGCTGTTAAAAGTTTTGAGGCTAGCAAATGGACTTTTCTGAATAGAGATTCTCTGGTAGAAATCCTGTGCCTAAGCACACTTCTACCACTTAAGATGATCCACCTAATTGTCTAAGGAAAACACCATTACCAAGTAGTGGTACACAGCTTTCCATTGTTACTAACAATTTCAAATGGCATATGAGAAAAAAAAAAAAAGAAAAAATGCTCAAGAAAATGCACTTTCTTGAGCAAAGAAACTGAGCTGCAGTTTAAAAAATACACTGAAATCATAGTGGAGCTGTCTTAACGTTGCTCACACAGAATACATAGTTTGAAGACTTGGTAGGTGCAAGGCATGCATTAAAAACTAAACCAAAAGCAGTAGTTCTCAAAGATTTAAATTAGTCGGCCAGCAAGATAAGTAAGAGTACAGTTAAAATTCCTGAAGGAATTTCTAGCAAAAGTCCTTGAAAAAAATCAGTTTAATACAGTATCACATGGTAAGGAACTGATTTAACAAGAAATACGCAGAGAAAACATTGAAATTAAAGTAACTGTCTTAGTTTGATAACCCAATTCACTGACACAGATCTCTTAACATGAAAGAGGACTAACCTGGAATTTCAGTGATGGAAACTTCAGAAAAGTCACATGTGACATCTGGTAAAAGATAGCGCTGAGGATTGCCCAATTCATACACCAACTGTTCAGCTACAGTGCCAAAAGAAATTAGTCCCCCTGTGTCTGGTGGTTTGGAAAGAATAAAGTCTCCTTCAGAGGAACATTCTACAATGGGAAAGCCTATGTTGTGCCTAGAATACAAAAAACATTGAAAAAACCCTATAAATACAAAGGGAAAATGAGAAGAAAAATGAGCAGCAACATACCAGAATTTTATGGTAATGACTGATTAAATAAAACTAAAATAAATAAATAACCAAATATATCTGGTTGTTTCTGCAGAAAGATACACAAGAAAAAGCACTGAACAAACTGCTCAATCAAAATAGTAAGAGGATGCATTTTATTGCCTGGCAAAGGAGTGCAGATATAACAATAAATACCAATAGTAAACAGATAGAAGTGGAGGAGGAAATGGAGAAGGACACTAACAGAAATGGTTAAAGTAAAAAGAAGCCAAAAGAATTAGAAGGCTATAATTAAGGAGGTAAATTTAGAAGAAAAACCATGACTGCTAATTCTAGCCTAGTTCAGCTGTAGCAGCACAGGCAGCATGAAGGCAAACATGTAAATGCATCCTGCATTCTGGATTTGTCAAAAGGCAGTCAAAGCAGGAAGAACAGACTGTGCTGGAAGCCTCAGAGATGAAAGGAAGTAGGAAACAGGAATAATCACACCTATTAAGGACAACTTCACATGTTTATAATAAATTATACACAGAAAAGTTATAATCGGAAAACAGAAATATATATGAAAGTTAAGATCTTCAGCCAGAACAATAATAAAAGACAGAACGAACAGAAAATTATGAGGCATAGCAAAAAGAAAAGTAGTAAACCAGACAATTATAGCCATGTTTGTAAATGCAAATATTCTTCCTCCTCACATTCTCACAAGAGTAATATACATAAAGTGATCAAATAACTTAGAGTAAGAGGCACATGCTGGTCGTTACAGTGGCAGGGCAGAATTTTCAGGGTTACGTCAATGAGATCTAGCTATCTGCTTTCCTGGCTAAATGGCTTTTATTTTATTTACAGAGAATTTGAGCAAAAGTAGTGACTTAAAAAAAAGTAACAAATTTAAAAGTACCTGAAAATTAAAATACAGCCTTAATATTCATTTAAAAAGGCTACCTAGCCCACTGCCCTCTCACAGGAAGTTGAAAATTTGTGCAAAGTGTTCCCAAGACACAAAAAGAACACATAATGAGGAGTTAAGGAGACATAGCCCCTTGAAAAAGCAAAATTCTTCTAAAAAGGTCCTAATAATGAAAGGTGGTAAATATCACCATTCTCATTAAAGTCAGTGACCTTCAGGTCCTTCATACATACTTAAAATCAGGTCACCCCTGAAATTAATTTGGGTGCTAGTGGGAACAACGTGCTGAACATACAACCAAACTGGTTATCAGCAAAGGTTAGATGAACATAGTTTGTATAACATAAATCCAGAGTTTTGAAGGAAGCCAAGAAACCAGTGAACTCTTAAGTGACATTTGTAAAAGTTCATGGGAGTTTGAACAGATTCCTTATCATCGGGAACCTTCAAACATAATCCTTTTTTTTAAATAACAGGGTTAAGAGACAAGCTCTCTTACCAGAGATCAGCAACTTTAATACTGATAGTGTACAAAACTTGGAAAGTATGATAGCTGGAGGACACCTAGAAAAGCCCACGACTAATCAGTAAAGACTATACTTCATTAGACTGGTCTTTGAAACTACTTAAACCACTGAACAGATAAAAGGAAACAAAAAGCCCTACCCTGGTGAACTCAAAAAATGTATAAAAACAGAATGTATAAAAAAATTGTTGAATCCAAGCTATTCCAGATATATTTATTTTTTGAGGGGAAGAGGAAGGAGAAAAGATGGTGGCAAGAAATACATAACATTTTAAAGTGTGATATAGACAAAAACCCAACACCCAAAAACCCTTTCAATTCTTGGTGTTGAACATTAATGCAGTGTAATGGACTAACATACATAATTATCCCAATTTTACAGGTAAGGAGACACATACAGGAAGCATCAGGATTTGCCCAGTGTTACACAGCAGTATCAGTGACTGAACAAGGCTAGACTTAAGGCGCTTTTACCTTCTTGGTGCCATGCTTGTGTGCTTTGACCCCACCATCTACTTGTATTGTCTTAAGGCAATAGCACCAGCTGCCTTGCTAGCCGGTTCAACACAGCTTATACGAATCACCTACCCATAAGCAAAATCACTTCCATCAAGACAGATTACCCAGTGCAGTCTATCCCACTGCAGTGACAACTGGTATCCTTGCTGCAGCCCACTTAGATCAAAGTC
The DNA here is from genome assembly GCF_964289735.1 of Phaethon aethereus. Classification (NCBI taxonomy): domain Eukaryota; kingdom Metazoa; phylum Chordata; class Aves; order Phaethontiformes; family Phaethontidae; genus Phaethon; species Phaethon aethereus. Next base: position 37,092,089 of record NC_138578.1, on the reverse strand, counting down.
ATGAGCACACACAACTCTTACAACACATTCCTGCACCTGCTCCCCAATGATCTTTGTTTTGAAGGAAGATCATTGTGAACTGTAGACACTCAAATTTCTACTCTGAACCAGAGTCTACTAACATCAATTAAATTTCAGTTTATCCAAGCTCCAACCTCAGAAGATCCAAACCATTAAAAAACCAAAAACCAACAATATAGTGAGGCAAAGAGAAATTTCACCCCCTGAAATGGTTAAAATGTGGCAAAACTTAAGTCATTAAAAGCAGACCAATCATGGAAGACAGCAGATAAACAGTACCAGTATAAACAACACTGTTATTCAGGTCCCTTAGTAGGCAAAAGGAAGGACGGACTCTGATTATCCTGTTATCTTAGGGCCATCAAAGTCAGAGGATCTTTATGGTGAAATTTTTTATGCTGCCAGAGTAGCTGGAAGGAGACCATATAGGTATGAATGTACTTTCTGCAACAGCTTCTAAATAGGCTCTAAGGTTAAGATATATTTGCTATATAAAAGAGACACTCAGCTGTTACCACCTGCAAAGTGTTGTAAGAAAAACTGTATGAAGAAGACATTCTAACACACACAAAAAACCCCAAACAAAAACCAAAAACACACACCAAAAAAACAAAGTAAGTCACCAGTAAGGGGAAAAACAGAAGTCTTCCTAGGAAACGAATGCTGACGCAGGACACTAGCATGTCCTAGCTAATGAGAAGAATTTTTAGCAACATTTAAACGATTCTGAAATCCATGACCCAGAAGGTGAATGAAAAGAATACTACAATCAGTGACTTACTCTTTGGTCATCTCTTTCATTGCTCATAGACTCATAGAACAGTTTAGTTTGGGAGGGACCTTTAAAGGTCATCTAGTCCAACCCCACTGTAATGAGCAGGGACATCTTCAACTAGATCAGGTTGCTCAGAGCCCCATCCAAGCTGACCTTGAATGGTTCCAGGGATGAGGCATCTACCACCTCTCTGGGCAACCTGTTTCAGTGTTTCACCACCCTCATTGGGAAAAATTTCTCCCTTGTATCTAGTCAAGATCTGCCCTCTTTTAGTTTAAAACCATTACCCCTTGACCTATCGCTACAGGCCCTACTAAAAAGTCTGTCCCCATCTTTCTTATAAATCCCCTTTAAGTACCGGAAGGCTGCAGTAACATCTCCCCAGAGCCTTCTCTTCTCCAGGCTGAATAACCCCAACTCTCCCAGCCTCCCCTCATAGGAAAGGTGCTCCATCCCTCTGATAGTTTTTGTGGCCCTCCTCTGGACCCACTCCAGCCAGGTCCATGCCTTTCCTGTGCTGAGGGCTCCAGAGCTGGATACAGGACTCCAGCTGGGGTCTCACCAGAGCAGAGTAGAGGGGCAGAATCACCTCCCTCGACCTGCTGGCCATGTTTCTGTAGATGCCACGCAGGATACAGTTGGCCTTCTGGGCTGCAAGCGCACATTGCTGGCTCATGCCCAGCTTTTCATCCACCAATACCCCCAAGTCCTTCTTGGCAGGGATGCTCTCAATCCCTTTATCCACCAGCCTGTACTGATACTGGGGATTACCCCAACCCAGGTGCAGGACCCTGCACTTGGCCTTGTTGAACCTCATGAGGCTCACACAGGTCACTCTGGATGGCATCCTGTCCCTCAGGTGTGTCAAACTTGCTGAGGGTGCACTCAACCCCACTATCTATGTCAATGATGAAGATACTAAACAGTACCAGTCCCAATACAGGCTGCTAAGAGACACCACTTGTCACTGATCTCCATCTGGACACTGAGCCATTGATCACTACCCTTTGGATGCAACCATCCAACTACTTCCTCATCCACCCAACAGTCTACCCATCAAATCCATCTGTCTCCCATGTAGAGAGTAGAATGTTGTGGGGGACCATGTCAAAGGCCTTACAGAAGTCCAGATAGATGACATCTGTTTCAACAGTTAGTGACGGTATCAAGGAAGACTTTTTGCCTACGTCTGAGGTAAGTGTGAGGGATGTTTCCCCCTCAAGGTTCAACATGATCCAATGAATTTTCCCGAATGCTCAGTTAGTTGCAGAAGATGTGTGTTCTCCCAGGTCATGTCAGGTCTAAAAGCTCCCCTCACTTTTTAACAATTCAAAACAGAGATTCAATGAATTGAGCAAGAAGCCCCTGTATTGATCTGTATTATAAGTGGATAACAGGGAAAATACATACATCCTATACTGCCCTATAGCAGATGCCAATAATAACCTATGTTAACATGTGCATGCTTAACAGAAAAATTTATTTTGTGTATTTCTAGAAGCTGTTACTTAAAATTAATTTTCAGCTCGGAAACAAACTGGGATAAGTCACCCCTATGGCATGATTCAGTCAAGGAACAGCTACTCAAACGTGGTGTTAGAGCTCACTAGCAGCAACAGCTACCTTGATGGGGTATTCTAGCACAATACCACAGGTACTGTGATCACATAATCACTGTGATCAGCACTTCCACTGAAAGAAGTAACTCTTTGCCCAATTCACTAGTAGGTTTTGCCAAATGACTACAGACCATATGACATCTGCTCTGTAACATGCCAACTTTATGCTTGCCATAACCCACAGCCAAGTTGTAATTTTGTACAGTGTCGCAGGGGAGTTAAACCATAGGACTATGAACTTGAACTTCAACAGCAACTACAGTCATGGCACCCTTCAATAATAAAAGAATTGCATCAGTTTAAGGATAAAATCCCCTAGTAGAATGAAGCAGTATCAAGCAATGTAAACAATTCTGAAATGAAACTACTAAAATGAATTCTAATTAAATTATATGATTGTGTAATTAATAAAATACAATACTAGAGATAAATATGAAAATACTACTTTTGAAACATTCTGAGCAGTTCTTTTAACACCAAGTTAAAACACAGAAGTAATATACATCAGTTTATGAAAGGAGATGACAACTACCATTCTTTTATCCAAAATGTCTTTTTTTGGGTTGCATGTTTGGTATTTAACAATTAAATAAATTACATGCATTAGTAAACCAGAGCACTGAATAAATCCAAGCTAAGATTAAACCTCAGAAATGCCCTCCAAGTTTGGGCTTGGTGAAGAGTTAATAGTTGAAGCAGGTCCTCACTGACTACAGCACAAGAGTAACAAAGTTCCAAAAATGGTTTTGCTGCCTTCTCATCAACCACCTACTCTAATAGGAATCAGGGCTCTGAAATAGAGTCTCCTGCCTACCAACATCTTACTCTTGGATTATTTTTTCCCATGTAAAATGCTGGGTTTTCTTCAGTTTTGGCTCTCAGAAATGTTACAGTTTATGGGCATGTCACAGATGATAACAGGAACTGTCTAAGCAGAGATGTCCTCTCTGTCTACTCTGGGACAAATGCACTACTCAACCTCTGTGCAGCTATGAAAACAGCCTTCCTTCTTGTTTTACCACATTATATTACACCATTTGTATCACAAAAAATACCATGACCAGTACTGAGTCCTGTTGGTCGCAGGAAGAAAGACATTATCTCAGATAAAACAGGTATTTCTTCCCCCATAAGGTGCCAAGCCCCTCAAGTATCTCATTCTGGCCACTACTGGTAGACTGAGGATATTACTGGCAACAAAACACGGGACAGTTAGTGTAGTACATTTACTTGCAGAGTCAGATGCTACAAGAGAGAAAATAAAAAACAAAAAAGCCACAGCAATGCATGTAACATGGAAGTGAACCAGGGTCCCAGTAGGCTGTGGTATGAACTTTTAGTTTTACAGCTAATGCAGTTTCCTGGGATGTGACTCAATGAATGTCATGCTGAGGAGAGCTCTAAGCCAAGCTTCTCAACTTCCTGGGCACATACGTTAACCACAATGCTATTAGGCAAAAAGTAGAAACTTCTACCACTACTAGCGGTGTTTTTACAACCAGTTCAAAACTGCTAACATGTGTCAGGCAAGATCAGCACAAACTTATGGGTAAGGTATATGCATCTCTATACATGTAGGTACCAACATGTTTCCTAACTTCTGCTACAATTCCTATTTAGGCAAAATTTGTTGATTGCATCACTTATCTCCTCTGACTAGGGCATTTCAGAGTATGCATTGTATGTAAACTCTTAATGCCTAGACAATTTCAGGCCAATCAGATAGGCTGCCTGGTGTTTTCAGCTGCCTGGAATAAATGGTGCTACAGAGAAAAAGGCATTCCACATTGCTGATTGGGACTCACATGCTGGATTCTGTTCAAGTCCCAAATTAAGCAATCTGGATCCAGCCTTTAAGACACTACAACTATTGACTTACCCTTTTGGTCATCCCAGGCCAGAGGATTATGCAGTCTCAACCATTGTACACTCTTGGCTTAGGGCAAAATGTCAGTGTTTATCATCTCCTCACAATGATTACTCTACTGATCAGCATTAGTTTATTCTCTCCTGCATTTCAAAACAAAACAAAACAATGTACTAATCACCCACTGGCACTAAATAGTGAGAGACAGCACTGTCTGGGGTTAAATGAAAATTAAATACAGAGCTGTGCATTATCAATATAGTTCTGGCATCACGGTTCATTTTGACACATTGCGTGAATTCCCCTACTGAGTGCTGTGCACTAGATATTAAATAGAGAGTAGTGCTGTATTATCACTTCTTCTGACCATCTGCTGACATATATTACTACACAAATAACAGAAAAGGAGTAAGTCCCTTTTTTGATAACATTTACTTAATATCAGTCACGTAAGAATGCTCATTAGTCTTCTATAAACTGTGAATTAATGGTTTCTTGCATTCTTTCTGCTAAACATCAGAGAATCCACACAAGGGGTGAGTCAAGCAGCGCTCCTCTCACTGGAAAAGTAAACAGCATCTATCCCCTCTACCTGTCTGCCCATTTTAATAAAAACCAGACAAAACTTTACACCTTCAAGATTCCTGCATTTAAGTCAAACACATTACAGACATACACCCAGCACAATAAAAAAAATCCCACTGCCTTAGAAGCTAGACTTAGTTGATTGCTGTCTGCTGACCTATCAAGTGAAGCAGAGTCACAATCTGGAACATGCACCTTACTTGTTTTACATTAAAAACTAACTTTACCAACACAACAGAGAAAAAGAAAGAATAGCTTAGGTTTTAATAGCTAACCATTCAATAGCCACAATGTACCCACATGAACATTCCTGAGACTTAAAGCACCCTTTTGCTGTGGAATTGAGTTCCCAGAAGTGGTCTACATCAAATATTTAAAGAAAATGAAAAGAGCCAAAAAACACCCTAAAAAATATGTTGAATGAATGAAGTGGGTCCAATCCAGTGCCTCAGTACTCAGAGACATGATAATATATGCATGGAATGTGAGCTCTGACTCTGACTTGCCTGGCTTTACTTAGTCTAATTTAAACTGCTCATTTAAATATTTAATTATTTTTGTTTATGCATAAACTATAGACAGATAAGGTTTATAAGCCTGAAGTTTGAGAAATTCTTCCTTTTTTTTGTTGACAAGTTAGAG